>NW_027053849.1:0-20655 GCF_011386835.1 Chrysemys picta bellii | reverse complement strand
CCCTAACCCTAACCCTAACCCTAACCCTAACCCTAACCCTAACCCTAACCCTAACCCTAACCCTAACCCTAACCCTAACCCTAACCCTAACCCTAACCCTAACCCTAACCCTAACCCTAACCCTAACCCTAACCCTAACCCTAACCCTAACCCTAACCCTAACCCTAACCCTAACCCTAACCCTAACCCTAACCCTAACCCTAACCCTAACCCTAACCCTAACCCTAACCCTAACCCTAACCCTAACCCTAACCCTAACCCTAACCCTAACCCTAACCCTAACCCTAACCCTAACCCTAACCCTAACCCTAACCCTAACCCTAACCCTAACCCTAACCCTAACCCTAACCCTAACCCTAACCCTAACCCTAACCCTAACCCTAACCCTAACCCTAACCCTAACCCTAACCCTAACCCTAACCCTAACCCTAACCCTAACCCTAACCCTAACCCTAACCCTAACCCTAACCCTAACCCTAACCCTAACCCTAACCCTAACCCTAACCCTAACCCTAACCCTAACCCTAACCCTAACCCTAACCCTAACCCTAACCCTAACCCTAACCCTAACCCTAACCCTAACCCTAACCCTAACCCTAACCCTAACCCTAACCCTAACCCTAACCCTAACCCTAACCCTAACCCTAACCCTAACCCTAACCCTAACCCTAACCCTAACCCTAACCCTAACCCTAACCCTAACCCTAACCCTAACCCTAACCCTAACCCTAACCCTAACCCTAACCCTAACCCTAACCCTAACCCTAACCCTAACCCTAACCCTAACCCTAACCCTAACCCTAACCCTAACCCTAACCCTAACCCTAACCCTAACCCTAACCCTAACCCTAACCCTAACCCTAACCCTAACCCTAACCCTAACCCTAACCCTAACCCTAACCCTAACCCTAACCCTAACCCTAACCCTAACCCTAACCCTAACCCTAACCCTAACCCTAACCCTAACCCTAACCCTAACCCTAACCCTAACCCTAACCCTAACCCTAACCCTAACCCTAACCCTAACCCTAACCCTAACCCTAACCCTAACCCTAACCCTAACCCTAACCCTAACCCTAACCCTAACCCTAACCCTAACCCTAACCCTAACCCTAACCCTAACCCTAACCCTAACCCTAACCCTAACCCTAACCCTAACCCTAACCCTAACCCTAACCCTAACCCTAACCCTAACCCTAACCCTAACCCTAACCCTAACCCTAACCCTAACCCTAACCCTAACCCTAACCCTAACCCTAACCCTAACCCTAACCCTAACCCTAACCCTAACCCTAACCCTAACCCTAACCCTAACCCTAACCCTAACCCTAACCCTAACCCTAACCCTAACCCTAACCCTAACCCTAACCCTAACCCTAACCCTAACCCTAACCCTAACCCTAACCCTAACCCTAACCCTAACCCTAACCCTAACCCTAACCCTAACCCTAACCCTAACCCTAACCCTAACCCTAACCCTAACCCTAACCCTAACCCTAACCCTAACCCTAACCCTAACCCTAACCCTAACCCTAACCCTAACCCTAACCCTAACCCTAACCCTAACCCTAACCCTAACCCTAACCCTAACCCTAACCCTAACCCTAACCCTAACCCTAACCCTAACCCTAACCCTAACCCTAACCCTAACCCTAACCCTAACCCTAACCCTAACCCTAACCCTAACCCTAACCCTAACCCTAACCCTAACCCTAACCCTAACCCTAACCCTAACCCTAACCCTAACCCTAACCCTAACCCTAACCCTAACCCTAACCCTAACCCTAACCCTAACCCTAACCCTAACCCTAACCCTAACCCTAACCCTAACCCTAACCCTAACCCTAACCCTAACCCTAACCCTAACCCTAACCCTAACCCTAACCCTAACCCTAACCCTAACCCTAACCCTAACCCTAACCCTAACCCTAACCCTAACCCTAACCCTAACCCTAACCCTAACCCTAACCCTAACCCTAACCCTAACCCTAACCCTAACCCTAACCCTAACCCTAACCCTAACCCTAACCCTAACCCTAACCCTAACCCTAACCCTAACCCTAACCCTAACCCTAACCCTAACCCTAACCCTAACCCTAACCCTAACCCTAACCCTAACCCTAACCCTAACCCTAACCCTAACCCTAACCCTAACCCTAACCCTAACCCTAACCCTAACCCTAACCCTAACCCTAACCCTAACCCTAACCCTAACCCTAACCCTAACCCTAACCCTAACCCTAACCCTAACCCTAACCCTAACCCTAACCCTAACCCTAACCCTAACCCTAACCCTAACCCTAACCCTAACCCTAACCCTAACCCTAACCCTAACCCTAACCCTAACCCTAACCCTAACCCTAACCCTAACCCTAACCCTAACCCTAACCCTAACCCTAACCCTAACCCTAACCCTAACCCTAACCCTAACCCTAACCCTAACCCTAACCCTAACCCTAACCCTAACCCTAACCCTAACCCTAACCCTAACCCTAACCCTAACCCTAACCCTAACCCTAACCCTAACCCTAACCCTAACCCTAACCCTATCCCTAACCCTAACCCTAACCCTAACCCTAACCCTAACCCTAACCCTAACCCTAACCCTAACCCTAACCCTAACCCTAACCCTAACCCTAACCCTAACCCTAACCCTAACCCTAACCCTAACCCTAACCCTAACCCTAACCCTAACCCTAACCCTAACCCTAACCCTAACCCTAACCCTAACCCTAACCCTAACCCTAACCCTAACCCTAACCCTAACCCTAACCCTAACCCTAACCCTAACCCTAACCCTAACCCTAACCCTAACCCTAACCCTAACCCTAACCCTAACCCTAACCCTAACCCTAACCCTAACCCTAACCCTAACCCTAACCCTAACCCTAACCCTAACCCTAACCCTAACCCTAACCCTAACCCTAACCCTAACCCTAACCCTAACCCTAACCCTAACCCTAACCCTAACCCTAACCCTAACCCTAACCCTAACCCTAACCCTAACCCTAACCCTAACCCTAACCCTAACCCTAACCCTAACCCTAACCCTAACCCTAACCCTAACCCTAACCCTAACCCTAACCCTAACCCTAACCCTAACCCTAACCCTAACCCTAACCCTAACCCTAACCCTAACCCTAACCCTAACCCTAACCCTAACCCTAACCCTAACCCTAACCCTAACCCTAACCCTAACCCTAACCCTAACCCTAACCCTAACCCTAACCCTAACCCTAACCCTAACCCTAACCCTAACCCTAACCCTAACCCTAACCCTAACCCTAACCCTAACCCTAACCCTAACCCTAACCCTAACCCTAACCCTAACCCTAACCCTAACCCTAACCCTAACCCTAACCCTAACCCTAACCCTAACCCTAACCCTAACCCTAACCCTAACCCTAACCCTAACCCTAACCCTAACCCTAACCCTAACCCTAACCCTAACCCTAACCCTAACCCTAACCCTAACCCTAACCCTAACCCTAACCCTAACCCTAACCCTAACCCTAACCCTAACCCTAACCCTAACCCTAACCCTAACCCTAACCCTAACCCTAACCCTAACCCTAACCCTAACCCTAACCCTAACCCTAACCCTAACCCTAACCCTAACCCTAACCCTAACCCTAACCCTAACCCTAACCCTAACCCTAACCCTAACCCTAACCCTAACCCTAACCCTAACCCTAACCCTAACCCTAACCCTAACCCTAACCCTAACCCTAACCCTAACCCTAACCCTAACCCTAACCCTAACCCTAACCCTAACCCTAACCCTAACCCTAACCCTAACCCTAACCCTAACCCTAACCCTAACCCTAACCCTAACCCTAACCCTAACCCTAACCCTAACCCTAACCCTAACCCTAACCCTAACCCTAACCCTAACCCTAACCCTAACCCTAACCCTAACCCTAACCCTAACCCTAACCCTAACCCTAACCCTAACCCTAACCCTAACCCTAACCCTAACCCTAACCCTAACCCTAACCCTAACCCTAACCCTAACCCTAACCCTAACCCTAACCCTAACCCTAACCCTAACCCTAACCCTAACCCTAACCCTAACCCTAACCCTAACCCTAACCCTAACCCTAACCCTAACCCTAACCCTAACCCTAACCCTAACCCTAACCCTAACCCTAACCCTAACCCTAACCCTAACCCTAACCCTAACCCTAACCCTAACCCTAACCCTAACCCTAACCCTAACCCTAACCCTAACCCTAACCCTAACCCTAACCCTAACCCTAACCCTAACCCTAACCCTAACCCTAACCCTAACCCTAACCCTAACCCTAACCCTAACCCTAACCCTAACCCTAACCCTAACCCTAACCCTAACCCTAACCCTAACCCTAACCCTAACCCTAACCCTAACCCTAACCCTAACCCTAACCCTAACCCTAACCCTAACCCTAACCCTAACCCTAACCCTAACCCTAACCCTAACCCTAACCCTAACCCTAACCCTAACCCTAACCCTAACCCTAACCCTAACCCTAACCCTAACCCTAACCCTAACCCTAACCCTAACCCTAACCCTAACCCTAACCCTAACCCTAACCCTAACCCTAACCCTAACCCTAACCCTAACCCTAACCCTAACCCTAACCCTAACCCTAACCCTAACCCTAACCCTAACCCTAACCCTAACCCTAACCCTAACCCTAACCCTAACCCTAACCCTAACCCTAACCCTAACCCTAACCCTAACCCTAACCCTAACCCTAACCCTAACCCTAACCCTAACCCTAACCCTAACCCTAACCCTAACCCTAACCCTAACCCTAACCCTAACCCTAACCCTAACCCTAACCCTAACCCTAACCCTAACCCTAACCCTAACCCTAACCCTAACCCTAACCCTAACCCTAACCCTAACCCTAACCCTAACCCTAACCCTAACCCTAACCCTAACCCTAACCCTAACCCTAACCCTAACCCTAACCCTAACCCTAACCCTAACCCTAACCCTAACCCTAACCCTAACCCTAACCCTAACCCTAACCCTAACCCTAACCCTAACCCTAACCCTAACCCTAACCCTAACCCTAACCCTAACCCTAACCCTAACCCTAACCCTAACCCTAACCCTAACCCTAACCCTAACCCTAACCCTAACCCTAACCCTAACCCTAACCCTAACCCTAACCCTAACCCTAACCCTAACCCTAACCCTAACCCTAACCCTAACCCTAACCCTAACCCTAACCCTAACCCTAACCCTAACCCTAACCCTAACCCTAACCCTAACCCTAACCCTAACCCTAACCCTAACCCTAACCCTAACCCTAACCCTAACCCTAACCCTAACCCTAACCCTAACCCTAACCCTAACCCTAACCCTAACCCTAACCCTAACCCTAACCCTAACCCTAACCCTAACCCTAACCCTAACCCTAACCCTAACCCTAACCCTAACCCTAACCCTAACCCTAACCCTAACCCTAACCCTAACCCTAACCCTAACCCTAACCCTAACCCTAACCCTAACCCTAACCCTAACCCTAACCCTAACCCTAACCCTAACCCTAACCCTAACCCTAACCCTAACCCTAACCCTAACCCTAACCCTAACCCTAACCCTAACCCTAACCCTAACCCTAACCCTAACCCTAACCCTAACCCTAACCCTAACCCTAACCCTAACCCTAACCCTAACCCTAACCCTAACCCTAACCCTAACCCTAACCCTAACCCTAACCCTAACCCTAACCCTAACCCTAACCCTAACCCTAACCCTAACCCTAACCCTAACCCTAACCCTAACCCTAACCCTAACCCTAACCCTAACCCTAACCCTAACCCTAACCCTAACCCTAACCCTAACCCTAACCCTAACCCTAACCCTAACCCTAACCCTAACCCTAACCCTAACCCTAACCCTAACCCTAACCCTAACCCTAACCCTAACCCTAACCCTAACCCTAACCCTAACCCTAACCCTAACCCTAACCCTAACCCTAACCCTAACCCTAACCCTAACCCTAACCCTAACCCTAACCCTAACCCTAACCCTAACCCTAACCCTAACCCTAACCCTAACCCTAACCCTAACCCTAACCCTAACCCTAACCCTAACCCTAACCCTAACCCTAACCCTAACCCTAACCCTAACCCTAACCCTAACCCTAACCCTAACCCTAACCCTAACCCTAACCCTAACCCTAACCCTAACCCTAACCCTAACCCTAACCCTAACCCTAACCCTAACCCTAACCCTAACCCTAACCCTAACCCTAACCCTAACCCTAACCCTAACCCTAACCCTAACCCTAACCCTAACCCTAACCCTAACCCTAACCCTAACCCTAACCCTAACCCTAACCCTAACCCTAACCCTAACCCTAACCCTAACCCTAACCCTAACCCTAACCCTAACCCTAACCCTAACCCTAACCCTAACCCTAACCCTAACCCTAACCCTAACCCTAACCCTAACCCTAACCCTAACCCTAACCCTAACCCTAACCCTAACCCTAACCCTAACCCTAACCCTAACCCTAACCCTAACCCTAACCCTAACCCTAACCCTAACCCTAACCCTAACCCTAACCCTAACCCTAACCCTAACCCTAACCCTAACCCTAACCCTAACCCTAACCCTAACCCTAACCCTAACCCTAACCCTAACCCTAACCCTAACCCTAACCCTAACCCTAACCCTAACCCTAACCCTAACCCTAACCCTAACCCTAACCCTAACCCTAACCCTAACCCTAACCCTAACCCTAACCCTAACCCTAACCCTAACCCTAACCCTAACCCTAACCCTAACCCTAACCCTAACCCTAACCCTAACCCTAACCCTAACCCTAACCCTAACCCTAACCCTAACCCTAACCCTAACCCTAACCCTAACCCTAACCCTAACCCTAACCCTAACCCTAACCCTAACCCTAACCCTAACCCTAACCCTAACCCTAACCCTAACCCTAACCCTAACCCTAACCCTAACCCTAACCCTAACCCTAACCCTAACCCTAACCCTAACCCTAACCCTAACCCTAACCCTAACCCTAACCCTAACCCTAACCCTAACCCTAACCCTAACCCTAACCCTAACCCTAACCCTAACCCTAACCCTAACCCTAACCCTAACCCTAACCCTAACCCTAACCCTAACCCTAACCCTAACCCTAACCCTAACCCTAACCCTAACCCTAACCCTAACCCTAACCCTAACCCTAACCCTAACCCTAACCCTAACCCTAACCCTAACCCTAACCCTAACCCTAACCCTAACCCTAACCCTAACCCTAACCCTAACCCTAACCCTAACCCTAACCCTAACCCTAACCCTAACCCTAACCCTAACCCTAACCCTAACCCTAACCCTAACCCTAACCCTAACCCTAACCCTAACCCTAACCCTAACCCTAACCCTAACCCTAACCCTAACCCTAACCCTAACCCTAACCCTAACCCTAACCCTAACCCTAACCCTAACCCTAACCCTAACCCTAACCCTAACCCTAACCCTAACCCTAACCCTAACCCTAACCCTAACCCTAACCCTAACCCTAACCCTAACCCTAACCCTAACCCTAACCCTAACCCTAACCCTAACCCTAACCCTAACCCTAACCCTAACCCTAACCCTAACCCTAACCCTAACCCTAACCCTAACCCTAACCCTAACCCTAACCCTAACCCTAACCCTAACCCTAACCCTAACCCTAACCCTAACCCTAACCCTAACCCTAACCCTAACCCTAACCCTAACCCTAACCCTAACCCTAACCCTAACCCTAACCCTAACCCTAACCCTAACCCTAACCCTAACCCTAACCCTAACCCTAACCCTAACCCTAACCCTAACCCTAACCCTAACCCTAACCCTAACCCTAACCCTAACCCTAACCCTAACCCTAACCCTAACCCTAACCCTAACCCTAACCCTAACCCTAACCCTAACCCTAACCCTAACCCTAACCCTAACCCTAACCCTAACCCTAACCCTAACCCTAACCCTAACCCTAACCCTAACCCTAACCCTAACCCTAACCCTAACCCTAACCCTAACCCTAACCCTAACCCTAACCCTAACCCTAACCCTAACCCTAACCCTAACCCTAACCCTAACCCTAACCCTAACCCTAACCCTAACCCTAACCCTAACCCTAACCCTAACCCTAACCCTAACCCTA
This sequence comes from Chrysemys picta bellii, assembly GCF_011386835.1. NCBI lineage: Eukaryota > Metazoa > Chordata > Testudines > Emydidae > Chrysemys > Chrysemys picta. Next base: position 12,496 of record NW_027053849.1, on the reverse strand, counting down.
ACCCTAACCCTAACCCTAACCCTAACCCTAACCCTAACCCTAACCCTAACCCTAACCCTAACCCTAACCCTAACCCTAACCCTAACCCTAACCCTAACCCTAACCCTAACCCTAACCCTAACCCTAACCCTAACCCTAACCCTAACCCTAACCCTAACCCTAACCCTAACCCTAACCCTAACCCTAACCCTAACCCTAACCCTAACCCTAACCCTAACCCTAACCCTAACCCTAACCCTAACCCTAACCCTAACCCTAACCCTAACCCTAACCCTAACCCTAACCCTAACCCTAACCCTAACCCTAACCCTAACCCTAACCCTAACCCTAACCCTAACCCTAACCCTAACCCTAACCCTAACCCTAACCCTAACCCTAACCCTAACCCTAACCCTAACCCTAACCCTAACCCTAACCCTATACCCTAACCCTAACCCTAACCCTAACCCTAACCCTAACCCTAACCCTAACCCTAACCCTAACCCTAACCCTAACCCTAACCCTAACCCTAACCCTAACCCTAACCCTAACCCTAACCCTAACCCTAACCCTAACCCTAACCCTAACCCTAACCCTAACCCTAACCCTAACCCTAACCCTAACCCTAACCCTAACCCTAACCCTAACCCTAACCCTAACCCTAACCCTAACCCTAACCCTAACCCTAACCCTAACCCTAACCCTAACCCTAACCCTAACCCTAACCCTAACCCTAACCCTAACCCTAACCCTAACCCTAACCCTAACCCTAACCCTAACCCTAACCCTAACCCTAACCCTAACCCTAACCCTAACCCTAACCCTAACCCTAACCCTAACCCTAACCCTAACCCTAACCCTAACCCTAACCCTAACCCTAACCCTAACCCTAACCCTAACCCTAACCCTAACCCTAACCCTAACCCTAACCCTAACCCTAACCCTAACCCTAACCCTAACCCTAACCCTAACCCTAACCCTAACCCTAACCCTAACCCTAACCCTAACCCTAACCCTAACCCTAACCCTAACCCTAACCCTAACCCTAACCCTAACCCTAACCCTAACCCTAACCCTAACCCTAACCCTAACCCTAACCCTAACCCTAACCCTAACCCTAACCCTAACCCTAACCCTAACCCTAACCCTAACCCTAACCCTAACCCTAACCCTAACCCTAACCCTAACCCTAACCCTAACCCTAACCCTAACCCTAACCCTAACCCTAACCCTAACCCTAACCCTAACCCTAACCCTAACCCTAACCCTAACCCTAACCCTAACCCTAACCCTAACCCTAACCCTAACCCTAACCCTAACCCTAACCCTAACCCTAACCCTAACCCTAACCCTAACCCTAACCCTAACCCTAACCCTAACCCTAACCCTAACCCTAACCCTAACCCTAACCCTAACCCTAACCCTAACCCTAACCCTAACCCTAACCCTAACCCTAACCCTAACCCTAACCCTAACCCTAACCCTAACCCTAACCCTAACCCTAACCCTAACCCTAACCCTAACCCTAACCCTAACCCTAACCCTAACCCTAACCCTAACCCTAACCCTAACCCTAACCCTAACCCTAACCCTAACCCTAACCCTAACCCTAACCCTAACCCTAACCCTAACCCTAACCCTAACCCTAACCCTAACCCTAACCCTAACCCTAACCCTAACCCTAACCCTAACCCTAACCCTAACCCTAACCCTAACCCTAACCCTAACCCTAACCCTAACCCTAACCCTAACCCTAACCCTAACCCTAACCCTAACCCTAACCCTAACCCTAACCCTAACCCTAACCCTAACCCTAACCCTAACCCTAACCCTAACCCTAACCCTAACCCTAACCCTAACCCTAACCCTAACCCTAACCCTAACCCTAACCCTAACCCTAACCCTAACCCTAACCCTAACCCTAACCCTAACCCTAACCCTAACCCTAACCCTAACCCTAACCCTAACCCTAACCCTAACCCTAACCCTAACCCTAACCCTAACCCTAACCCTAACCCTAACCCTAACCCTAACCCTAACCCTAACCCTAACCCTAACCCTAACCCTAACCCTAACCCTAACCCTAACCCTAACCCTAACCCTAACCCTAACCCTAACCCTAACCCTAACCCTAACCCTAACCCTAACCCTAACCCTAACCCTAACCCTAACCCTAACCCTAACCCTAACCCTAACCCTAACCCTAACCCTAACCCTAACCCTAACCCTAACCCTAACCCTAACCCTAACCCTAACCCTAACCCTAACCCTAACCCTAACCCTAACCCTAACCCTAACCCTAACCCTAACCCTAACCCTAACCCTAACCCTAACCCTAACCCTAACCCTAACCCTAACCCTAACCCTAACCCTAACCCTAACCCTAACCCTAACCCTAACCCTAACCCTAACCCTAACCCTAACCCTAACCCTAACCCTAACCCTAACCCTAACCCTAACCCTAACCCTAACCCTAACCCTAACCCTAACCCTAACCCTAACCCTAACCCTAACCCTAACCCTAACCCTAACCCTAACCCTAACCCTAACCCTAACCCTAACCCTAACCCTAACCCTAACCCTAACCCTAACCCTAACCCTAACCCTAACCCTAACCCTAACCCTAACCCTAACCCTAACCCTAACCCTAACCCTAACCCTAACCCTAACCCTAACCCTAACCCTAACCCTAACCCTAACCCTAACCCTAACCCTAACCCTAACCCTAACCCTAACCCTAACCCTAACCCTAACCCTAACCCTAACCCTAACCCTAACCCTAACCCTAACCCTAACCCTAACCCTAACCCTAACCCTAACCCTAACCCTAACCCTAACCCTAACCCTAACCCTAACCCTAACCCTAACCCTAACCCTAACCCTAACCCTAACCCTAACCCTAACCCTAACCCTAACCCTAACCCTAACCCTAACCCTAACCCTAACCCTAACCCTAACCCTAACCCTAACCCTAACCCTAACCCTAACCCTAACCCTAACCCTAACCCTAACCCTAACCCTAACCCTAACCCTAACCCTAACCCTAACCCTAACCCTAACCCTAACCCTAACCCTAACCCTAACCCTAACCCTAACCCTAACCCTAACCCTAACCCTAACCCTAACCCTAACCCTAACCCTAACCCTAACCCTAACCCTAACCCTAACCCTAACCCTAACCCTAACCCTAACCCTAACCCTAACCCTAACCCTAACCCTAACCCTAACCCTAACCCTAACCCTAACCCTAACCCTAACCCTAACCCTAACCCTAACCCTAACCCTAACCCTAACCCTAACCCTAACCCTAACCCTAACCCTAACCCTAACCCTAACCCTAACCCTAACCCTAACCCTAACCCTAACCCTAACCCTAACCCTAACCCTAACCCTAACCCTAACCCTAACCCTAACCCTAACCCTAACCCTAACCCTAACCCTAACCCTAACCCTAACCCTAACCCTAACCCTAACCCTAACCCTAACCCTAACCCTAACCCTAACCCTAACCCTAACCCTAACCCTAACCCTAACCCTAACCCTAACCCTAACCCTAACCCTAACCCTAACCCTAACCCTAACCCTAACCCTAACCCTAACCCTAACCCTAACCCTAACCCTAACCCTAACCCTAACCCTAACCCTAACCCTAACCCTAACCCTAACCCTAACCCTAACCCTAACCCTAACCCTAACCCTAACCCTAACCCTAACCCTAACCCTAACCCTAACCCTAACCCTAACCCTAACCCTAACCCTAACCCTAACCCTAACCCTAACCCTAACCCTAACCCTAACCCTAACCCTAACCCTAACCCTAACCCTAACCCTAACCCTAACCCTAACCCTAACCCTAACCCTAACCCTAACCCTAACCCTAACCCTAACCCTAACCCTAACCCTAACCCTAACCCTAACCCTAACCCTAACCCTAACCCTAACCCTAACCCTAACCCTAACCCTAACCCTAACCCTAACCCTAACCCTAACCCTAACCCTAACCCTAACCCTAACCCTAACCCTAACCCTAACCCTAACCCTAACCCTAACCCTAACCCTAACCCTAACCCTAACCCTAACCCTAACCCTAACCCTAACCCTAACCCTAACCCTAACCCTAACCCTAACCCTAACCCTAACCCTAACCCTAACCCTAACCCTAACCCTAACCCTAACCCTAACCCTAACCCTAACCCTAACCCTAACCCTAACCCTAACCCTAACCCTAACCCTAACCCTAACCCTAACCCTAACCCTAACCCTAACCCTAACCCTAACCCTAACCCTAACCCTAACCCTAACCCTAACCCTAACCCTAACCCTAACCCTAACCCTAACCCTAACCCTAACCCTAACCCTAACCCTAACCCTAACCCTAACCCTAACCCTAACCCTAACCCTAACCCTAACCCTAACCCTAACCCTAACCCTAACCCTAACCCTAACCCTAACCCTAACCCTAACCCTAACCCTAACCCTAACCCTAACCCTAACCCTAACCCTAACCCTAACCCTAACCCTAACCCTAACCCTAACCCTAACCCTAACCCTAACCCTAACCCTAACCCTAACCCTAACCCTAACCCTAACCCTAACCCTAACCCTAACCCTAACCCTAACCCTAACCCTAACCCTAACCCTAACCCTAACCCTAACCCTAACCCTAACCCTAACCCTAACCCTAACCCTAACCCTAACCCTAACCCTAACCCTAACCCTAACCCTAACCCTAACCCTAACCCTAACCCTAACCCTAACCCTAACCCTAACCCTAACCCTAACCCTAACCCTAACCCTAACCCTAACCCTAACCCTAACCCTAACCCTAACCCTAACCCTAACCCTAACCCTAACCCTAACCCTAACCCTAACCCTAACCCTAACCCTAACCCTAACCCTAACCCTAACCCTAACCCTAACCCTAACCCTAACCCTAACCCTAACCCTAACCCTAACCCTAACCCTAACCCTAACCCTAACCCTAACCCTAACCCTAACCCTAACCCTAACCCTAACCCTAACCCTAACCCTAACCCTAACCCTAACCCTAACCCTAACCCTAACCCTAACCCTAACCCTAACCCTAACCCTAACCCTAACCCTAACCCTAACCCTAACCCTAACCCTAACCCTAACCCTAACCCTAACCCTAACCCTAACCCTAACCCTAACCCTAACCCTAACCCTAACCCTAACCCTAACCCTAACCCTAACCCTAACCCTAACCCTAACCCTAACCCTAACCCTAACCCTAACCCTAACCCTAACCCTAACCCTAACCCTAACCCTAACCCTAACCCTAACCCTAACCCTAACCCTAACCCTAACCCTAACCCTAACCCTAACCCTAACCCTAACCCTAACCCTAACCCTAACCCTAACCCTAACCCTAACCCTAACCCTAACCCTAACCCTAACCCTAACCCTAACCCTAACCCTAACCCTAACCCTAACCCTAACCCTAACCCTAACCCTAACCCTAACCCTAACCCTAACCCTAACCCTAACCCTAACCCTAACCCTAACCCTAACCCTAACCCTAACCCTAACCCTAACCCTAACCCTAACCCTAACCCTAACCCTAACCCTAACCCTAACCCTAACCCTAACCCTAACCCTAACCCTAACCCTAACCCTAACCCTAACCCTAACCCTAACCCTAACCCTAACCCTAACCCTAACCCTAACCCTAACCCTAACCCTAACCCTAACCCTAACCCTAACCCTAACCCTAACCCTAACCCTAACCCTAACCCTAACCCTAACCCTAACCCTAACCCTAACCCTAACCCTAACCCTAACCCTAACCCTAACCCTAACCCTAACCCTAACCCTAACCCTAACCCTAACCCTAACCCTAACCCTAACCCTAACCCTAACCCTAACCCTAACCCTAACCCTAACCCTAACCCTAACCCTAACCCTAACCCTAACCCTAACCCTAACCCTAACCCTAACCCTAACCCTAACCCTAACCCTAACCCTAACCCTAACCCTAACCCTAACCCTAACCCTAACCCTAACCCTAACCCTAACCCTAACCCTAACCCTAACCCTAACCCTAACCCTAACCCTAACCCTAACCCTAACCCTAACCCTAACCCTAACCCTAACCCTAACCCTAACCCTAACCCTAACCCTAACCCTAACCCTAACCCTAACCCTAACCCTAACCCTAACCCTAACCCTAACCCTAACCCTAACCCTAACCCTAACCCTAACCCTAACCCTAACCCTAACCCTAACCCTAACCCTAACCCTAACCCTAACCCTAACCCTAACCCTAACCCTAACCCTAACCCTAACCCTAACCCTAACCCTAACCCTAACCCTAACCCTAACCCTAACCCTAACCCTAACCCTAACCCTAACCCTAACCCTAACCCTAACCCTAACCCTAACCCTAACCCTAACCCTAACCCTAACCCTAACCCTAACCCTAACCCTAACCCTAACCCTAACCCTAACCCTAACCCTAACCCTAACCCTAACCCTAACCCTAACCCTAACCCTAACCCTAACCCTAACCCTAACCCTAACCCTAACCCTAACCCTAACCCTAACCCTAACCCTAACCCTAACCCTAACCCTAACCCTAACCCTAACCCTAACCCTAACCCTAACCCTAACCCTAACCCTAACCCTAACCCTAACCCTAACCCTAACCCTAACCCTAACCCTAACCCTAACCCTAACCCTAACCCTAACCCTAACCCTAACCCTAACCCTAACCCTAACCCTAACCCTAACCCTAACCCTAACCCTAACCCTAACCCTAACCCTAACCCTAACCCTAACCCTAACCCTAACCCTAACCCTAACCCTAACCCTAACCCTAACCCTAACCCTAACCCTAACCCTAACCCTAACCCTAACCCTAACCCTAACCCTAACCCTAACCCTAACCCTAACCCTAACCCTAACCCTAACCCTAACCCTAACCCTAACCCTAACCCTAACCCTAACCCTAACCCTAACCCTAACCCTAACCCTAACCCTAACCCTAACCCTAACCCTAACCCTAACCCTAACCCTAACCCTAACCCTAACCCTAACCCTAACCCTAACCCTAACCCTAACCCTAACCCTAACCCTAACCCTAACCCTAACCCTAACCCTAACCCTAACCCTAACCCTAACCCTAACCCTAACCCTAACCCTAACCCTAACCCTAACCCTAACCCTAACCCTAACCCTAACCCTAACCCTAACCCTAACCCTAACCCTAACCCTAACCCTAACCCTAACCCTAACCCTAACCCTAACCCTAACCCTAACCCTAACCCTAACCCTAACCCTAACCCTAACCCTAACCCTAACCCTAACCCTAACCCTAACCCTAACCCTAACCCTAACCCTAACCCTAACCCTAACCCTAACCCTAACCCTAACCCTAACCCTAACCCTAACCCTAACCCTAACCCTAACCCTAACCCTAACCCTAACCCTAACCCTAACCCTAACCCTAACCCTAACCCTAACCCTAACCCTAACCCTAACCCTAACCCTAACCCTAACCCTAACCCTAACCCTAACCCTAACCCTAACCCTAACCCTAACCCTAACCCTAACCCTAACCCTAACCCTAACCCTAACCCTAACCCTAACCCTAACCCTAACCCTAACCCTAACCCTAACCCTAACCCTAACCCTAACCCTAACCCTAACCCTAACCCTAACCCTAACCCTAACCCTAACCCTAACCCTAACCCTAACCCTAACCCTAACCCTAACCCTAACCCTAACCCTAACCCTAACCCTAACCCTAACCCTAACCCTAACCCTAACCCTAACCCTAACCCTAACCCTAACCCTAACCCTAACCCTAACCCTAACCCTAACCCTAACCCTAACCCTAACCCTAACCCTAACCCTAACCCTAACCCTAACCCTAACCCTAACCCTAACCCTAACCCTAACCCTAACCCTAACCCTAACCCTAACCCTAACCCTAACCCTAACCCTAACCCTAACCCTAACCCTAACCCTAACCCTAACCCTAACCCTAACCCTAACCCTAACCCTAACCCTAACCCTAACCCTAACCCTAACCCTAACCCTAACCCTAACCCTAACCCTAACCCTAACCCTAACCCTAACCCTAACCCTAACCCTAACCCTAACCCTAACCCTAACCCTAACCCTAACCCTAACCCTAACCCTAACCCTAACCCTAACCCTAACCCTAACCCTAACCCTAACCCTAACCCTAACCCTAACCCTAACCCTAACCCTAACCCTAACCCTAACCCTAACCCTAACCCTAACCCTAACCCTAACCCTAACCCTAACCCTAACCCTAACCCTAACCCTAACCCTAACCCTAACCCTAACCCTAACCCTAACCCTAACCCTAACCCTAACCCTAACCCTAACCCTAACCCTAACCCTAACCCTAACCCTAACCCTAACCCTAACCCTAACCCTAACCCTAACCCTAACCCTAACCCTAACCCTAACCCTAACCCTAACCCTAACCCTAACCCTAACCCTAACCCTAACCCTAACCCTAACCCTAACCCTAACCCTAACCCTAACCCTAACCCTAACCCTAACCCTAACCCTAACCCTAACCCTAACCCTAACCCTAACCCTAACCCTAACCCTAACCCTAACCCTAACCCTAACCCTAACCCTAACCCTAACCCTAACCCTAACCCTAACCCTAACCCTAACCCTAACCCTAACCCTAACCCTAACCCTAACCCTAACCCTAACCCTAACCCTAACCCTAACCCTAACCCTAACCCTAACCCTAACCCTAACCCTAACCCTAACCCTAACCCTAACCCTAACCCTAACCCTAACCCTAACCCTAACCCTAACCCTAACCCTAACCCTAACCCTAACCCTAACCCTAACCCTAACCCTAACCCTAACCCTAACCCTAACCCTAACCCTAACCCTAACCCTAACCCTAACCCTAACCCTAACCCTAACCCTAACCCTAACCCTAACCCTAACCCTAACCCTAACCCTAACCCTAACCCTAACCCTAACCCTAACCCTAACCCTAACCCTAACCCTAACCCTAACCCTAACCCTAACCCTAACCCTAACCCTAACCCTAACCCTAACCCTAACCCTAACCCTAACCCTAACCCTAACCCTAACCCTAACCCTAACCCTAACCCTAACCCTAACCCTAACCCTAACCCTAACCCTAACCCTAACCCTAACCCTAACCCTAACCCTAACCCTAACCCTAACCCTAACCCTAACCCTAACCCTAACCCTAACCCTAACCCTAACCCTAACCCTAACCCTAACCCTAACCCTAACCCTAACCCTAACCCTAACCCTAACCCTAACCCTAACCCTAACCCTAACCCTAACCCTAACCCTAACCCTAACCCTAACCCTAACCCTAACCCTAACCCTAACCCTAACCCTAACCCTAACCCTAACCCTAACCCTAACCCTAACCCTAACCCTAACCCTAACCCTAACCCTAACCCTAACCCTAACCCTAACCCTAACCCTAACCCTAACCCTAACCCTAACCCTAACCCTAACCCTAACCCTAACCCTAACCCTAACCCTAACCCTAACCCTAACCCTAACCCTAACCCTAACCCTAACCCTAACCCTAACCCTAACCCTAACCCTAACCCTAACCCTAACCCTAACCCTAACCCTAACCCTAACCCTAACCCTAACCCTAACCCTAACCCTAACCCTAACCCTAACCCTAACCCTAACCCTAACCCTAACCCTAACCCTAACCCTAACCCTAACCCTAACCCTAACCCTAACCCTAACCCTAACCCTAACCCTAACCCTAACCCTAACCCTAACCCTAACCCTAACCCTAACCCTAACCCTAACCCTAACCCTAACCCTAACCCTAACCCTAACCCTAACCCTAACCCTAACCCTAACCCTAACCCTAACCCTAACCCTAACCCTAACCCTAACCCTAACCCTAACCCTAACCCTAACCCTAACCCTAACCCTAACCCTAACCCTAACCCTAACCCTAACCCTAACCCTAACCCTAACCCTAACCCTAACCCTAACCCTAACCCTAACCCTAACCCTAACCCTAACCCTAACCCTAACCCTAACCCTAACCCTAACCCTAACCCTAACCCTAACCCTAACCCTAACCCTAACCCTAACCCTAACCCTAACCCTAACCCTAACCCTAACCCTAACCCTAACCCTAACCCTAACCCTAACCCTAACCCTAACCCTAACCCTAACCCTAACCCTAACCCTAACCCTAACCCTAACCCTAACCCTAACCCTAACCCTAACCCTAACCCTAACCCTAACCCTAACCCTAACCCTAACCCTAACCCTAACCCTAACCCTAACCCTAACCCTAACCCTAACCCTAACCCTAACCCTAACCCTAACCCTAACCCTAACCCTAACCCTAACCCTAACCCTAACCCTAACCCTAACCCTAACCCTAACCCTAACCCTAACCCTAACCCTAACCCTAACCCTAACCCTAACCCTAACCCTAACCCTAACCCTAACCCTAACCCTAACCCTAACCCTAACCCTAACCCTAACCCTAACCCTAACCCTAACCCTAACCCTAACCCTAACCCTAACCCTAACCCTAACCCTAACCCTAACCCTAACCCTAACCCTAACCCTAACCCTAACCCTAACCCTAACCCTAACCCTAACCCTAACCCTAACCCTAACCCTAACCCTAACCCTAACCCTAACCCTAACCCTAACCCTAACCCTAACCCTAACCCTAACCCTAACCCTAACCCTAACCCTAACCCTAACCCTAACCCTAACCCTAACCCTAACCCTAACCCTAACCCTAACCCTAACCCTAACCCTAACCCTAACCCTAACCCTAACCCTAACCCTAACCCTAACCCTAACCCTAACCCTAACCCTAACCCTAACCCTAACCCTAACCCTAACCCTAACCCTAACCCTAACCCTAACCCTAACCCTAACCCTAACCCTAACCCTAACCCTAACCCTAACCCTAACCCTAACCCTAACCCTAACCCTAACCCTAACCCTAACCCTAACCCTAACCCTAACCCTAACCCTAACCCTAACCCTAACCCTAACCCTAACCCTAACCCTAACCCTAACCCTAACCCTAACCCTAACCCTAACCCTAACCCTAACCCTAACCCTAACCCTAACCCTAACCCTAACCCTAACCCTAACCCTAACCCTAACCCTAACCCTAACCCTAACCCTAACCCTAACCCTAACCCTAACCCTAACCCTAACCCTAACCCTAACCCTAACCCTAACCCTAACCCTAACCCTAACCCTAACCCTAACCCTAACCCTAACCCTAACCCTAACCCTAACCCTAACCCTAACCCTAACCCTAACCCTAACCCTAACCCTAACCCTAACCCTAACCCTAACCCTAACCCTAACCCTAACCCTAACCCTAACCCTAACCCTAACCCTAACCCTAACCCTAACCCTAACCCTAACCCTAACCCTAACCCTAACCCTAACCCTAACCCTAACCCTAACCCTAACCCTAACCCTAACCCTAACCCTAACCCTAACCCTAACCCTAACCCTAACCCTAACCCTAACCCTAACCCTAACCCTAACCCTAACCCTAACCCTAACCCTAACCCTAACCCTAACCCTAACCCCTAACCCTAACCCTCAACAACCCTAACCCCCAACAACCCTAACCCTAACCCTAACCCCCAACAACCCTAACCCCCAACAACCCTAACCCTAACCCTAACCCCCAACAACCCTAACCCCCAACAACCCTAACCCTAACCCTAACCCTCAACAACCCTAACCCCCAACAACCCTAACCCTAACCCTAACCCTCAACAACCCTAACCCCCAACAACCCTAACCCTAACCCTAACCCCCAACAACCCTAACCCCCAACAACCCTAACCCTAACCCTAACCCTCAACAACCCTAACCCCCAACAACCCTAACCCTAACCCTAACCCCCAACAACCCTAACCCCCAACAACCCTAACCCTAACCCTAACCCTCAACAACCCTAACCCCCAACAACCCTAACCCTAACCCTAACCCTCAACAACCCTAACCCCCAACAACCCTAACCCTAACCCCCAACAACCCTAACCCTAACCCCCAACAACCCTAACCCTAACCCTAACCCCCAACAACCCTAACCCTAACCCTAACCCCCAACAACCCTAACCCCCAACAACCCTAACCCTAACCCCCAACAACCCTAACCCTAACCCTAACCCCCAACAACCCTAACCCTAACCCTAACCCCCAACAACCCTAACCCTAACCCTAACCCCCAACAACCCTAACCCCCAACAACCCTAACCCTAACCCCCAACAACCCTAACCCTAACCCCCAACAACCCTAAGGTACATTACCTGCCATTTCAGCAAACCCTCCCCTCCAAACACAGGATTGCCCAAATTGGACACGCAGTTCTCACAGCTTGGTTAACAGCTAGTTTGAGATCAGAAGAACACACCAAAACACAGGGAGACAGATTCTTTGTTTGGCAACACAGTGCTTTATTTATTCAACGAGGCATCCATTACATTAACA
>NW_027053848.1:0-20677 GCF_011386835.1 Chrysemys picta bellii | reverse complement strand
TCTGTCTGAAGGTTTGTCCAAATCGACGTGTTCCCACGAAAGGTTTGGATTTCGACAAGCTGGCAATTTCTGATGGAAAAACAGTTCCACTGGCAAATTCTGACCAGCGCCTCTCCTGACCGCATAGCTCCCTGCATCTCTGCTGAGCCTGGAATCAGAATGGACTTGACACAGGTGGTTGTGCCCTGGGATGCCATCTCAGCCCAGCTCCCTCAGTGCTCCGGCGCTCACATTCTCCTAGTGGTGACGTCTGACCCTGGGGAGATGAAAGGCCTCTGCAGGTTGTTTCCTGCAGTGTGAGCTTTGGCTGCAGGCTTCTGTCCCCAGCCATGGCACGAAGGAATCTGTCTAGCCAGGCTGGGCGTCCTCCCTCATCTGTGGTCAGAGGTCACACGGGCCCTTCCAGTGACAAGGTGGCAGCATCTGGCCCTGGGAAAACAGACATCTGCTGTGTGCTCACCCCAGAGATTTCTTTCTTTCTGCAAACTGAAGAGGCCTCTTTCCTGTAGCCTCAGCAGAGGCTGCGAGGAGGCCAGCAGGCCCTGTGGCCCCCCGCAGACTGGGGGAGGCCCTGACCAGTAGCTCTAAAGGCCAGAAGACCCCACAGGACAGGTGGGGAACGGGACTGTGACGTTACGTTGCTGCTCCATGGTTCCTTTCTCCTCAGCTGAAGAAGAAACTGAGCCCTGAAGCAAGGCACCAGACTGGCTTGTCCGTGCAGTGACCCAGTATTCACCAGAGGGGGGAGAAGGAACAGTGAGGCTGGTGGGTTCCTTCTTCTAAAAAGAAAACAAATCAGAGCATGTTTTTACATCCGGCTTTTGACTCCCCGGCCAACGGGTGTGATCGTCCCAGGTAGAAAAGTCAGCCTGTAATGCCCGGCTCCTGCTGGCTGCTCCGATGCAGACTCCACTTCCCCTCTCCTCCCCGTAAGGCAGGGGAACTGCCAGCCACTGCCTGGTACTGTCTGCACCCAGCAGCAACACTCCTCTGCCTCCCGCTGCCCTCTCCTCTGCTGAGGTCCCCCGTGCCCTGCCCTGGCACCCTCTCTGCTATGGGATCAGACACGCGGGGAGAGCAGGGCAGGTCTGTGCCCTCAGCCCCGGGGCTCTCGCACAGAGCTCTGCCCGCAGGCCCAGCCCTGAACATCACGGCGTCAGAGGAGCTTCTCCCACTATCATGGCAGCTCCTCCTGTTGGTGCCCAAAGCCCGGGACTCGCACTCAGCCCCTGAATGCAGGGCCGGCTCCAGGCACCAGCCGACCAAGCACGTGCTTGGTGCGGCACCTGGTAAGGGGCGGCCAATCTTGGGGTGGTGGGGATTTTTTTTGGGGGGGGGAGTTTGGTCGCTGGGGGTGGGGTGCGTTGTTTTTGTTTTGTCGGCTGGGCGTGTAGGGGGCACTGGGGGGGTGGGATTCGGCAGCAGTGCTCCGTGGAGGGGGTGGCGGCACGGCGGGGCGCTCCGCGGGGGCGGGGGCGCTGTTTGGCAGCTCGGCTCGGCGGTGGGGTGTTTGGCGGCGCGGCGCTCGGTGGGAGATATGTGTGGCGGTGGGAGGGTTCAGCAGCACGGCGTGGCGCTCCGCCGGGGCGGGGGGGTGTTCGGTGGCGCTCGGTGCGGGGGTTCGACGGCATGGCATTTGGCGGCGCTCCGCGGGGGGGGGGGTGTTCGGCGGCTCTCCGCGGGTGGGGGGGGTGTTCGGCGGCGCTCCGCGGGGGGGGGTGTTTGGCTCCGCGGCGCTCCGCGGAGGTGGGGTGGCGTCGCGGTGCTGAGGGCGTGTGTTATGGTGGCGCTATGGAGGGCGGCACTCTTTTTTTTCGCTTGGGGCGGCAAAAAAATTAGAGCCAGCCCTGCCTGAGAGTTGGGAACGTTGCAGCACGGCCCAGCCCCGGCTGCTGGGAGAGGAAGGCCACCCCACCTCCCTGGCTGGGAGAGCTGCCATGATCCCCCCATCTGCCAGCCCCAGTTGTTCCCTATGAATTTAAAGATGCGTTAGGCTCCTTGATTTCCTCGGCAGGAACAATGTTCTCATGAGTTTGTGTGGGCGTTCCCCTCCCTGACAAGCATGCAAAGCTGATCCGTCCATGGCCGAGTTCTCAGAACAGTAATGTTCTTCTCTCTCTATTGAGCCCTGATGTATTAGAAGGTAAAACTCCTGTGAAAGGTGCGCTAGTAATGTTCAAAGCCGGCCGGCAATGCAGGTACTGCCACCAGGCTGCACGGTGATTCATCTCAGAGACATCTCATTAATTTAGCAAATACTGCCTGAAAGGAAGAAAGCGTCGGCCACCCAAACTGTTCACACAAATAAAACCCATATCAGACGCCGCTCACCTTTCCGAGGCAGCTTTGCCTTCCCCTCCCCTCTCCTCTGAAATGTGCGTGGATATAGGTGAGTAAGCAAAGGTGCACTCACACACAAACACACAGTGACACATCTATAATCATACAGTGCATCACTCTGTTCCTAGGATCTCAACAAAGTTCACCTCCGCTCATTAAAGGTGACATGCTAAACAATTGGGTTTGAGCTCTTATTTTTTTCTTCTTTATGGTGGATAAAGAAAGCATGAAAAGGCTTTTTTTTTTAAATTGTTTCTTTCTTGTTTTTCACTTTAGACATACCCAGTCTTACCTTCCCCGTTTCTGCTGGTGGGCTCCAGAGGGAGTTTTCTAATCCCTCAAACCAAAGGAGCATGACCACTGAATATTTAGCAAAGAGAGCTTTTCTCCCTACTGTGTGTTCGGCATTTGAGTGAAATGGGTGCCAACCAGAACAACCGACCTCCTCCCCATGCACCTGTTTCAAGCAGCCTGACCAAAACCCCCTTCCTTCCTCCCTTGATCACTCAGGTTTCATATCCTTGGTACTTGTGAGAAAGCTGTGCAAATCTGTGATCACACTGAGTGTACTGTGCTCGTCTTAGTATACTTCTCTGTCACCCTGTTTGGACTGTAAGTTCTCTGGGGCACAGACTGTGGGTGATAGTTTTGCTTCTCTGGCACAGTAGGACGCTATAACAAGAGACAGGTTTCAGTGTGGTAGCCATGTTAGTCTCTATCAGCAAAAACAACGAGGAGTCCTTGTGGCACTTTAGAGATTAACAAATATATTTGGGCATAAGCTTTCGTGGGCTAGAACCCACTTCATCAGATGACTTCATTAGACTGACCTCCCACTTGGTAAGACAACTCCCATCTTTTCATGTGCTGTGTATATACCTGTTAGTCTCTAAGGTGCCACTAAGGACCATCCGCTCCAATGCAAGGCATTTCTTTACAGCGCCTTCTCTGATATGCACACACAGCAACGTGTGTGTGTGTGTATTATTAAAAAGCCCTCTTGATCGGGCACACTTCTCACCCTTGGGAGAGGACAAGGGAACAAATACATGATGGGTGTTAGTCATGTAGCCTAATGCACCACTGGAAGGTGCTGTGATACTGTGGTGGTGAACGTGGTATAATGACCTGCACAGAACAGAATAGCACGGGAGTGACACTTGAGGTATTTCTGTACAGCCCCAGCAAAAGTAGGGCCCAGCTGATAATGGTCTTTCAGCACTACCACGAGAGAAACGTTAAATAATAATAAACCGACCTCGTCAACCCAGTAGTTCTGTCGTCACCCATACAGCCAGCCACGAAAAAAGAAGGGTGGATAAGATCTGCATCTCTAATGTAAAAGCAAATCAAACCCCACAGGGCTTTAACAACAACTACCCTTTATTCATCAGAAAGAAGCCAAAAGGAACGTGCCCTGTATTTGGTTCCGAGCACAGGTCCCCGTTTGAAGGATGTGCTGACCCAGGATAGCCATATAGGTTTGGTTGAGGGCACAGGCCTGGGCGTCAGGACACCTGGGTTCTATTCCTGACCTGCTCTTTAGCTTTGGTCACTTCATTTCTCCGTGCCTCTGTTTCCCCACCCACTTTTTGTCTGTGTAGACTGTAGGCTCTCTGGGGTGGGGCCAATCTCTCATCATGTGTTTGGACAGCGCCTAGCACCAGGGGGCCCTGGTCTCGTTTGTGGCCCCTAAGCCCTACCGAAATGCATTACCTAGGGAGGTGGTGGAGTCTCCTTCCTTGGAGGTTTTTAAGTCCCGGCTTGACAAAGCCCTGGCTGGGATGATTTAGTTGGGAATTGGTCCTGCTTTGAGCAGGGGGTTGGACTAGATGACCTCCTGTGGTCCCTTCCAACCCTGAGATTCTATGATTCTATGACTGTCCTCTGCGCACAAACCCTAGCCTCTCCCCTGCCCCCCACATCTCCCTGAGCCTCCCTCCTGCCTCCCTTAGCCTCCTTCCTGTCCCCATCCCCTGTACCCCCCTCAGTCTCCCTCGGCTCCCCACACCCCGGCCCCCTTAACCTTCCCCCACATTCTTCTGCCCCCTGCCCCACATGCCCTGCACCTCCCTCAGCCGCTCTTATATCCCACATGATCACCTCCAACCCCCTCAGTTTCCCCTCTGCTCCATCCCCATGCCCCCCTCAGCCTTCCCCCTGCCCCCCACACTCCCTGGCCCCCTCAGCCTTCTCCCTGCCCCCCACACCCACTACCCCTGTCAGCGTTCCCCCTGCACACTCTGTCTCCCTCATGCCCATATCCCTCTGTCCCCCTCAGCCTGCCCCCTATCCCTGCCCCCACACCCCCCTGCAACCCGCTCAGCCTTCCCCCCACATCCCCTCACAGTCCCCATGCGCTGTCCAGGCCCTGAACCATGGCCTCAGCCAGTCTGCCTGTGGGCTCGGCTTCAGCCTCCTGGAGCCCAGCGGGAGGTGGCAGCCAGCGTCAGGAGGGCAGCCTGCCTGCCACATGCAGACAGAGCGTGGGGACGGGGCGGCCCTCGCGCAGGCCTCAGCCCCGCTGGCAGCAGTGGGAGATGGCGCCATTTTGATGAAGGGACAATTGGCGCCTTTGGCCACGTTTCCATGGGACAGGTGAGAAGCCCCCACAATCCCGAGTCACAATCAGAGCGTGAGGGCGGCCGCGCTGCTGCCCCTGTTGTGCATGGGGTCGGCCCAGCACGCCCAGCTGATGGGGGTGATCCTGTCACGGAGTGTGGGGGGACTCAGGGTCCTGCACCCCCGGCTTCCTGCGATTCACCATGACTCTCAGCCAGCCAGTAAAGCAGAAGGTTTATTTAGACGACAGGGACACAGTTCAAGACAAGTCCCGCAGGCACAGAAAACAGGACCCCCTCAGTTAGGTCCATCTTGGGGTCCTCGGGCACCCCAGCCCCCTTGGGAGTTCAGAGCCCTGTCTGCCTCCCAGCCATTCCACCAGCCAGCTCCTGAAACTCTCCCTTCTGCGACCCCTCCCACAGCCTTTGTTCAGTTTCCCCGGCAAAGGTGTCACCTGGCCTCTAACCCCTTCCTGGGTTCTCATGTTACATGCTCAGGTATTCTCCGGTCGGTCTCCCATCCCCCAATGCAGACTATCCTAGCCACACTCCCCTGTCAGCAGTCAAAGACCACAGTAAGAACAGTCCCAGTTCGTCACAGATGCGTAGCCAGAATCAGCCAGAATCCACTGGAAGCTGCTTTACCAGTTTGTTGGGGCAGCCAGACTTATGGGGCCGGCTGCAGCTGGCATTCGGGGTGTGCGGGCGGGGGGGAGGAGGCAGCATGAATTGCATGTGGGAGATTCATTCGTTGTTTGTGTGACAGCACAAACTCCCCCTCATCCCAAAACCTGGTCCCCAAATGAGCAGACTGGAGCACATCACACTAAGCAAACTGGTGCCACGTGCAACAAAATAAACAGGTCCCATCTCGTGTCCTTTGTTGCACATTTCGATGGCGCGTGCCAGGTGCTGGCAGGTTGCAGGGTCGAGAAGCGTGCATGCGGGTGAACCGCCTGGGTGCTCTTTTCCAGAACTATACGGACGTGGAGCTGTTCCCTCTAATGCACCAGTTCCTGCCCCCTGTATCCCAGCCAGAGAGCTGGGACACAGAGAGCAGCTGCCTTGACAGTCGCTGAATGAATCCAGTTTGATCCTCTTCCCTGTGGGACAGATGCAGCAGCAGCAGTCTCGCTCCAGCCCATCCCCCCCTCGATAGGATGTCTGGAATTTTCAAAGGCGCCACAGGGAGTTGGGTGCCCAAATCCCACTGAATTCCAATCACAGTCGGGTGTCAAACTCCCTTAGGCTCTTTTAAAACTCCCATTTAAGTTGTCATAATTAACATTCGCTGAGATGGATCTGGCAGCGTCTCCCCCACCCTCCCCAACGATTTCTTCAGCAGTACGGACTCAGGAAGGATACAGAGCCTTGGTTTACACTTGAAGAACAGGAGTACTTGTGGCACCTTAGAGACTAACAAATTTATTAGAGCATAAGCTTTCGTGGACTACAGCCCACTTCTTCGGATGCATATAGAATGGAACATATATTGAGGAGATATATATACACACATACAGAGAGCATAAACAGGTGGGAGTTGTCTTACCAACTCTGAGAGGCCAATTAATTAAGAGAAAAAAAAAAAAAAAACTTTTGAAGTGATAATCAAGCTAGGCCAGTACAGACAGTTTGATAATAGGTGTGAGAGTACTTACAAGGGGAGATAGAGTCAATGTTTGTAATGGCTCAGCCATTCCCAGTCCTTATTCAAACCGGAGTTGATTGTGTCTAGTTTGCATATCAATTCTAGCTCTGCAGTCTCTCTTTGGAGTCTGTTTTTGAAGTTTTTCTGTTGTAATATAGCCACCCGCAGGTCTGTCACTGAATGACCAGACAGGTTAAAGTGTTCTCCCACTGGTTTTTGAGTATTTTGATTCCTGAGCCATTACAAACATTGACTCTATCTCCCCTTGTAAGTACTCTCACACCTATTATCAAACTGTCTGTACTGGCCTAGCTTGATTATCACTTCAAAAGTTTTTTTTTTTTTTCTCTTAATTAATTGGCCTCTCAGAGTTGGTAAGACAACTCCCACCTGTTTATGCTCTCTGTATGTGTGTATATATATCTCCTCAATATATGTTCCATTCTCTATGCATCCAAAGAAGTGGGCTGTAGTCCACGAAAGCTTATGCTCTAATAAATTTGTTAGTCTCTAAGGTGCCACAAGTACTCCTGTTCTTCTTTTTGCGGATACAGACTAACACGGCTGTTACTCTGAAATCGGTTTACACTTGATTCATCTCTTCAAGGTTTCTTCAAAACCAGCAGAGCAAGAAACTATTCTTATTTTATTTTATTGGTAAAATGAAAGTGTAAGATCTGGAGCCGGATTCTGTGGCCAGGAATGGCCGGGGCGGATTCTGTGGCTGTAGTATTGTGAAATACACAGGACCTGCCTCTAAAAACCCAGCCTCCAGTTACCCCAGGCTGATTTGATCGAGCTAGCTAGCGTTCTCTCCCCCCCTCCTCCCCGCCCCCTTAACCTGATGTTCGTGGCATTTCAGGGTTCCCCAAAGACTGCAGCAACATTCCCAGGGACAGCCCCAGCGGGGTCCATGTCATCCAGCCGGCAGGCTCTCCCCCTCGAGTGGTGTGGTGTGACATGGACACCGAAGGCAAAGGCTGGACCGTTGTGCAGAGAAATTCTTACAACACAGAGATCACCTGGAAGGAGTCCTGGAGCACCTACAAGTACGGCTTTGGGAACGTGCAGCAGGATTACTGGCTGGGCAACGAGTACCTGTCCCTGCTCACGCGGCAGAACATCTACAAGGTCCGCTTTGTGGTGGAGGACAAATCCAACAACACCCGCTACGCAGAGTACGACATCTTCAGTGTCGAGGATGAGCCCAGCGGGTACCCGCTGAGGCTGGGCAGGTACTCTGGGGACGGTGAGGACTATCTCACCACCTACCACTCCGGCCTGGGGGGCATACATGACAACATGAAGTTCAGCACGACTGACAAGGATCAGGACCAGACCAGTGGGAATCGCGCAAGTAGCTATGGAGGCTGGTGGTACGACAAGTGTCAGAACGTCCTGCTCAATGGGAAAGGCTACATCTACTGGGCAGGGTTCTGTAAGAGTGGGGAGTGCAAGTCTTCCCTCATCCTGGTTAAGCCAACAGACGTGTGCTGGGTCCGGCAGGAGGAGCCCATCCTCCTTGGGAGCCGGCGCCGCTGAGAAGGGGAGACAATATTAGATCAGACACAACGCGCCATCCCCCACCTAATCAGTGCAGTCCCTGCAATGCCTCTAGTCTGCTCACTCCCTTCCTGTTGGCTTCTGCATGGTAAATCCCCTGGAATAAATGCTGAGAGCCGACCCCGCCGGTGCGTTCGAATGACACGAAAAGCGTGATTGGTGTGTATAACTGGACCCCCGCTTCCACTCTGCCTCGCTGGAAGCCATGTCACTCACTACGACTTTAGACCCACATTAACCTCTGCTTCTCCCAGCCCTGCCACTGCCCCTTGGCATTAGTGATCAATGAATCATGACACTGGATTTCTAGCAACTGTCATTGAGCATTTAAATGGGGGATGACTCAAAGCCAGGACTTTACATCTGAATCCTGCATGTATTAGCAGTGGTGAGTTTAGGTTCAAAAACCTGCCCCCTGTGTTTTTAATAAATATGGTTATTACATGAGAAAACATTGCAACAGTAATTAGTTGCTGATGAACCACTGAGATTGGATAGACGTGCAACGAAACCGCACAATAAAGATATTGGTGTCCCTCTTCAACCCAAGGGGCTAGTCAAAGTTTGGGGCCCTGGGGATGTTCCAGTGGGGAGCAGAAATTGGCAATGGAGTCTGGTAATTTTTTGATGTCTTGTTTATTGACAAGGAACATACAGAGTCCTGCTTCTCCAAACACAGCAGGAACCAACAGCAGGGATTAGCCTCCCTGCTCTCAGCTCCAAGCCTCTTTAGCCAGCACCTGGCCCAAAAGCTCTCTATGCTCCTCCCACGATCACACCATGCTCACAGGCTCTGCTCGGCTTTCCTGCTCTGCCTCCGTGTCCTGGCTGCACTGCCCGGCTTGTCTCTGTCACACACGCACCAGCTCAGAACGATACTCGGTGGCATCCTCTGCCCACCTGGGGCTAGTTTCTGAGCACACGCCATCATGGCTTGTTCTACACGAGGCCCCCTTACCTGTTGCTTCCAGCTGTCTTAAATGAAGAGTGCATCCTCACAGCTGTGTCAATGAGATTTTAACTCCACCCATCACATGGTATAATCCAGCTCCTAGCAGTGTATTTATCTGTCAGGCTGACGTCCTCTGAGCATCTCTGAGCATTTCCTGCCTGTTTGGCTTCAGTCACTTCAATCAAAGTTCATTGTGACCAGATGCTGAACACCATAAATGCTAACAGCCAGGAGCAGGAGCACCCCCCACCCCCCTGAACAGGGAAAGAACAGGCTAAAGAACAAGTCAGCTGGGCCTGATGAAGTTCACCCTCAGGCAGGGCTCCCAAATCGTGGGCTGTAGCCCAAAGATGGGCCATGACGTAGCCCTGGCTGGTCCACTGGCAGGGTGAAGATGGGGGGGAATGTGAAGGGGCATTGCCCCCCGCCCCAAACTGCATCTTTCCAGTCCCCTCCTGACCATGGCCCTTCAGTGCATCCCCAGGACACAAGGCCCTGTCTAATTGGCCTTCCTGACAGAGCCTGCATGGAGAGCGTGCATAGGGGGGAGTTTGGGGAGCAGGTTTGGAAAGAGGGATGTTTTCAGGGGGAGGGAAGCTGGGAGCCGCTGAGGTGCAGCTGGAAGGTTTCCTCCTCCCTCCTCAGCATCTGGGGTGCAGACAGGGGGGAGGGGGTTGCTATTTTGCAGTTGGGAGTATCAGGGACACCCCCCCCCCCCGTGCACTGAGCTGTCCCCTCCATCTCGGTTGCTGGTGGTGAGGTGGGGGTGTGCTGTTTTGCAGTGGGGGAGCGGGGGATCCCCCTGCCCAGGGCACTGACCTCTCCCCTTCCCGCCTCCCATCTCCGCTGTCCGTGCTGGGAGCCCCACCCCCACTCTGCCCATTGCAGGCTGCGCTTGGTGCCCTCCCCAGCCAGCCATCCCTCGCCAGGCTGGAGCATGACGCTGCAAGCGGGGACATCCTCAGCCTGTCCCGGGCAGCCAGCTCGCTCAGCCGTTTTGCTGACTGGGGGCTCCCTGCCAAACCCAGGGTTCACCTGCACCATTCCCCCCAACTTGGGGTCCCACCCACACCCCAACTCCCCCCTGAACATGGCTACCCCTCCCCTTCCAAAACAACCTGAACTCTTCATACGCCACAGCCCACCCCCGCCCCTCCCCATGAGCCACCTGGCAGCAGTGCCCTCCATCGGACCAAACTGCTCTCCGTGTCGCCCTCCCACCCCCACCCCCCAGGGCCAGGCTGGCGCTCTCTGGGGCTGGACCCCGTCTGTGACTGGGGTTTCAGCACTCCTGCTTCACAGATGTATACAGAGCACTGTATAACCAGAGTTGTCATAACTATAAAGGGAAGGGTAACAGCTCTCCTGTGTACAGTACTATAAAATCCCTCCTGGCCAGAGACTCCAAAATCCTTTTCCCTGTAAAGGGTTAAGAAGCTCGGATAACCTGGCTGACACCTGACCCAAAGGACCAAAAAGGGGACAAGATACTTTCAAATCTTGGTGGGGGGAAGGCTTTTGTTTGTGCTCTTTGTTTGGGAAGTCATTCGCTCTTGGGACTGAGAGGGACCAGACATCAATCCAGGTTCTCCACATCTTTCTGAACAAGTCTCTCAGATTTCAAACTTGTAAGTAAACAGCCAGGCAAGGCGTGTTAGTTTTTACTTTGTTTTCTCAACATGTAAATGTACCTTTTACTAGAGTGTTTACCTCTGTTTGCTGTACTTTGAATCCGATTTCTAACGCAGCGTTTTGCTCTGGCCTATTGCTCTTTAAGTTTGATTACCCTGTAAAGTTATTTTCCATCCTGATTTTACAGAGATGTTTTTTACCTTTTTTCTTTAATTAAAAGCCTTCTTTTTAAGAACCTGATTGATTTCTCCTTGTTTTAAGATCCAAGAGGTTTGTATCTTGATCCACCAGGAGTTGGTGGGAGGAAGGAGGGGGATGGTTAATTCTCCTTGTTTTTAGATCCAAGGGGGTTGGATCTGTATTCACCAGGGAATTGGTGAAAGGTTTCTCAAGGCTTCCCAGGGAAGGGAATCCGCTTGGGAATGGTGGCAGTGGACCAGATCTAAGCTGGTAGTTAAGCTTAGCAGTTTTCATGCAGGCCCCCACATTTGTACCCTAAAGTTCAGAGTGGGGAAGCAGCCTTGACAAGAGTCTAGTGACTCTCTCACCCTGGGCTCTCCCCAGTATAGACTCTTGTTCACACTAGTCAAATGATGTTCAAATGCTGAGAAGGAGCAGGGAAGAGGCACAGAAATGACTTGTGGCCTGGCCAGCACACCTTCGAGCAGGCAACCCGAGGGGCTGCAGCTAGTCAGCTTGACGAAGCAGTTCCGAGCTCTGTCATTAAGGTCTATAGTCACCCAGCAGGAGGAGGTAGCTGCATTTCAGGTTTTTGCTCTAGCAGACAAAGGTGTAAGGAGAGCTGGCAAAGCTGATGTTAGAAACATTGACACTGGAAATCCATGTAAGTGTAGAAGAGTGACAGAACCAATCGTGCGGGGATGTGGGAATTCACTCTCACCTGGCCTCTGGGGATGGAGGCAGCACGTGGCTGGCACTTCTCGCTCCTGCCGTACGAGGGGCAGGTGCTGCTACCGACTGCTCCCCCTAACCCCGCCCTGCTGCGCTCTGGGGATGCTGCCCTGCTGTGGAGCTCTCAGGTGTCTTGAACTGGAATTTGTTTGGAGAGAAACTGCTAAGGAGCCTTATCAGCCCCGAGCAGAGAGTACCTGGGAGCCTGCCTGGGTCAGGCGGGTCTGGTACAGCCTCCCCCAGATAAGGCTCTTCCCTGGATCTGCCACCCATTGGAATCTGGAACGATTCCCTCCGAGGTAACACCCGGGGCAGCCAGGGCAGGGCAGGGCACGGCCTCCTCCCCGGGAGCGTTAGGGCTTTCAGGAGTCAGAGGTGTCAGCGGAGCAGGTTGTATGTTAAAGCAGCGAAGGCAGTTGGGGGGCAGAGGAATTGGGTGCTTTGCCATTGCACTTGATCAGCTCAATTTGAAAATTCTTTCAAAGGAAATCCAGATGTATACATCTGACTGGGGTACATGTCCACACATACACACGCACACTCACATGTGCACACACTCATGTGCACATACACGTACACACATACATACGCACATGTACACATATATATATATACAGACGTACACATACACGCACGCACGCTGTCCCTGGAGCGCCCCAGGATGCGACTGACGGGGTGGCTGGCTATTATGGAGGCAGAAGGGGGTTGAGAGAAAATAATCAAGAAGAACTTTTGCTGAAAATGCAAACCTAAGCTGGAAATCTGTGCAGGGCTGGGCTCAGCGAAAATGATCTTTTGAGCTGCTCTTATTAACCGTGGTCCTGTACTTCCTGGTTTGCGTCGGACCCAGGCAGGAGACTGGGCTGCTCTCAGCTGTAGAAGCCATTGGAATGAGCCAGGTCGGAATGAGCCAGGCCCTCAGAGCCTTCTGCCACCAATCGCCCCAGCAGTCACTGATCCACACCAAACCACGTCCTTCCAGTCAGGCAGTTTCATATGCACACGTCAAACCCTTGGTTTGCCACTCAGACACCACGGTGATGGGCACAGTAAGGACCGAGAGACGCTAAACAGGCAGACAGACAAGGAAATAGTGGCCCTGCCTACAGGTGTGTGTGTGGTGCAAACGGATGAACACCAGTTGCTGGCTGAAGGCACAACCTTAATACCTGCATCTCCTGTCTGTCAGCTATCGTTCGCTTGGCAGCCTGAGCTCCGATTTCTAACGCAGCGTTTTGCTCTGGCCTATTGTGGTTCTCATGTCCGGGGGCGCCTTGGCCCCTGGTATCAGGAGCGGTGCTAAGGAGGCTGCTTTTCAAAGGTCCTTAAGTAGGGTTGTCAACTTTCTACTTGCACAAAACCAAACGCCCTTGACCGAACCCCTTTCATGACCTTCCCCAAGGCCCCACCCCCACTCACTCCAGCCCAGGCCACCTCCCTCAGTCGCTGGCTCTCACACCCTCACTCACTTTCACTGGGCTGGGGCTGGGGGGTTGGAGTGCAGGGAGGGGTGAGGGCTCCGGTGGGGATGCGGGCTCTGGGATTGGGCTGGAGATTAGGGGTTTGGGGTGCCAGAGGGGGATCCGGGCTGGGGCAGACGGTTGGGGTGCGGACTCTGGGAGGGAGTTTGGGTGCGGGAGGGGGCTCAGGGCTGGGGTAGGGGATTGGGGTGGGGGTGTGGGGTCTGGGAGGGATTAGGGTACAGGAGGGGGTTCCGACCTGGGGCAGGGGGTTGGGGTGCCGGGTGTGAGGTCTGGGAGGGAATTTGGGTGTGGGAGGGGGTTTCGACCTGGGGCAGGGGGTTGGGGTGCCGGGTGTGAGGTCTGGGAGGGAATTTGGGTGTGGGAGGGGGTTCCGACCTGGGGCAGGGTTTCTGGGTGCGAGCTCCGGCCAGACGGCGCTTACCTCAGCCGGCTCCTGGTCAATGGCACACCGGTGCTAATGCAGGCTCCTGACCCCTGGTCTCCCTCCGCTGGCAGGCTCTGAGCAAGGCCTGCCCAGAGAACATGGATGACGAGCTCTTGATCCTGCTGACAGCTGACAGCACCCCCCAGCACAGACAAACTCCAGCACATCTTGGAGGTGAGCAGAATGGGGAGGGGCCGCAGGGGTTTTACCTTAGCCCTGGGGACTCCTAGAAAGAAGAGACTGGAAAATCCATGTTTCTATTGGATCCTTCCGACTATGCATTCGTGATATAAACTCACTGGGTGACCTTGGGGTAACTCACTTCCCCCTTACGGCATCAGTCTTCTTCACTATCAAATCTACACTGGGGAAGAATGACAGAAGCCCCGACAATCACCTTCACCTCTGGGTGTCTGGTCCTGGGAGCCGAAACCAACTGGACTATCTGCCCCATCTCCTAAACTGCCCTGTCTTTCCCTCCTAGGGCCTTGTCCTTAGTGCTCAGCCTGGCCCCTTCCCAGCTTTTCCTGACCTTTAAAGGACACTCCAAGCCCCTCCCATGCCTGCTTCCCTTGGGGTCTCTCTCCTGGCTGAGCACATGCTGCCCTTCTATCTCTCAGCAGGCCTGGGTCCTAGTCACAGGCTGCGTCTTGTCACGTGACCCCCACACTTATTCCCTTCACCCTAGGGAGCTGCATCACCTGGGCCAGGTGCAGTTGAGCTCCAACCCCTTTCCTGGCCATCTCACCCTGGGACAGGTTGAAACTGGAAACCTGTGGGTAACAGTAACTGGTTGCTCGCAAAGGTGCTGAAGACACAATGGAAGAGGAAATCCTTTGGCCTGGATTGAAATTATTCCGACTGAAAGTGAATGAGAGAAAATAGGTCCAGAGTTCTCTTCCTGGCAGCAGAAAATGTAGCGATTGATAGAGGTTCAGGTCAGAAAGGACCATTCTGTGCATCTAGTCGCCCCTCCTGTATAACTCAGGGCCTAGAATGTGACCAAGTGGTTCCTTCAGCCAACCATAGCATGGGACTGAGCCAGAGCACGTCTTTTGGAACGACATCCACATGCAGGAGAGCCAGCTGGCTACCAGAAAATCTCTCTTCTGCAGTGACGTGGGGTTAAGGGACACGGGGGAAAAGACATGGAGGCTGTGACTAAACTTAGAGCAGCAAGGCCAGGATAACTGGGGCTAGGTCCCAGGCCTGGCTATCAGATCTGCTGTTTTCTATTCCTGGCTTTGGGACCATGAGCGAGTCTCTGCACCGCTGGGTGCCTCGGTTTCCCCAGCTATCAAATGGAGCTAATCAAGGTTTTGTTTGTTCTCCCCATTTTACAGGGTGGGAAACCGAGACACAGTTGGGACCTGTCTACACTACAGGTCTGTCGTGCGTTTGTAATCTGCTGACCCCCACATGTTGTTCAGAGCCTATGGACAACACAGCTCCTAAAGGTATGTTTGTTCTGTGCTTATCCCCTATGTACAAGGAGGGCTGGACAGCATTTCTCACTGTGCTGTGGGGAGCAGGTCCTGGGTACTAAGGGTCTGAAGAAGCTCTCAAGGACTAATTTTTTAAAATAATTGTTATCAATGACTTGGGAGAAAACATACAATCACTGCGGATAAGATTGGGGGGTGACAAAATACAGGCAGAGTGGTAATTCCTGATGGGGAGAGGGCAGTGATACAGAGCGATCTGGCTCATTCGGCCAGCTGGACCCATTCAAAGAAAACAAGTTTGAGCAGAGCCCAATGCAAGGTCCTATACGTAGCCACAAGGCACGCCGGCCACACCTCCAGAATGGGAATGTGTATCCAGGAAAGCAGTGACTCTGAAAAGGATTTAGGGGCCAGAGTGGAGAAGCCACTCAACATGAGCTCCCAGTGTGATGCTGTGGTGAACAGGGCTAAAGCCATCATTAGATGTAGGAGCAGAGCCGTGAGTAGGATAGGGAGGTGACACAGCAGCAGTGAGACTGCTATTGGAATACGGCCTCCAGTCTTGGTGTCCTCCTTTGAAAAAGATGGTCCTAGAAATTGGAGCTGGGGCAGCAAAGAGCCACCAAATGTTCTGAGGGCTGGAGAAAAATGCCTTCTAGTGAGCTATTGAAAAAGAGCTCAACCTGTTTAGCTTATCAAAAGAAGATTGAAAGGTGACTTCACTGAAGTGTTGAAATGCCTTAATGGAGAGAAAATATTGGGTATTAAAGGGCTCTTTAATCGAGCAGAGAAAGGCAGAACAAGACCCAATGGCTGGAAGGTGAAAAGAGACAAATTCCTATGACAAATAAGGCACAAATATTCAACAGCGAGGATGATTGACCACAGGAAGAAGCTACCAAGGAAAGTGGTGGATTCTCCATCTCTTGATGTCATTAATAAAGACTAGATGCCTTTCCGGAATGTGTTTGCCCCAAAAGTAGCTATTGTGGTAGACAGGAGGCCTGTGATATGCAGGGGGTCAGATTAGATGCTCTAACGGTCTCTTCTGGCCATAAAGTCTACTCATTTCTGAGAAACCGAGTGTAGCATTGGGAGCAACTCGTGATGTTTTACTGTCTAGCCGGCTTGCTTCCTAGAATGAACACTCATTAAGTGGGGTGATCCACAGGGAGTAGCTCAAACCTCCAAAGGGTCTGGCCTGCGGCAGGACATTAGCACTGCAGGGGAGGGGTGGGTGTGGCAGTGACATCACAGAGGTCTTTTACAGGACCTCAGCCTATTGGCCAAAGGTGCTGGGGAGGTGGTGACCTCACAGAGGGATGCTGACATCAGCCAGGCAGGACAGGGGCGCAGGGACAGGGAAACCTCAGAGACCCCTGTGGCTTTGCTTCAGCAAGTCTCCTTCTCGAGATCTCTCTTTGAGGTCTGAGAGAGTATTTGGGTTCATGTATGTGACCACCAGGAGGAACCTCTTTTGAGTTTTCTCCTTTCTTTTTCCTGATTTCACTAGAAAACTGACGTCCCTGTTTAGAAGGTAAGAGCCTCCGAGAGGTTTGGAACCTGTTCAGTCTGCTGCATCTGGCGCCAGCTGAATTTTAGGCATGGAAAACACTAGCTTAAGGTGGTCAAATTTTATTCCCCCACCTGGGATTTTGTCCCTTAGAATCACTGGGGACATTAAGGTTTGTCCTTTTTCTTTTATCTTTTCCTCCATCCCTCCCTCCTTTCTCTTCATCTCTTACTTCTTTTGTCCTTTCCCCGTTCCCCTCCCACCACCAGGAGGGGTGTGTGTGTGTTGTGTGGGGTGCTCTACAACTCCCATTGTGGGAGGTCCACCGAAAAATGTGGGGCTGAAATAGTGCTCAGACTGTGATCCCCAGCGGTGACCTGGGCCATCCTTTGGGCTCTCTGGTGAGAACCCTCATCCTCCCGCCCCTCGGTCTCTACCCTGATTGGCTGAGCAGGGGGTTATTGACAGGGAGGAGACTCAGGTCCCTGTTGTTTTCTTTTAAGACCAAGTAAATAGTCATAACCAGTCATATGTTCGACAAATTTTGCTGCTTCTCTGCAGTTCATTATTTTCTCTACCATTCCAGTTCTCCTAAAATACTTGCTGAATAATTACTATGAACTCTTGCTGGTCTGGAACTCACTTGAGAGCACTTTATTCAGATCA
Organism: Chrysemys picta bellii; assembly: GCF_011386835.1. Classification (NCBI taxonomy): domain Eukaryota; kingdom Metazoa; phylum Chordata; order Testudines; family Emydidae; genus Chrysemys; species Chrysemys picta. The sequence goes on along the minus strand of NW_027053848.1, from coordinate 3,537 downwards.
TTCAATATCTGAAATTCAAGATCCGATGGTTAGTTTGAAAATCAGGGCTCTTGGGTCCTATTCCCAACTCTGCCATGGACTGGCTGTGTGACCTAAGACAAGTCAATTCTCCTTTCTCAGCCTTAGCTTCTCCCTCTTTCAAGTAGGGATAACAATCTGCTCCTACCTACCTCCCGACAGGTGGAGGATGGGGATCTATTGGAGAGTGTCACTAGGAGCAGTGCATAAGATGAGGTGTCCTATCGTGTTTACTCAGATCAGATTATGACATAATAGAATGGCTGAAATAGTCTATTTTATTTGTATTTTATTATGCTGCAATTGTTAAGAGCAGCAACTACTTAGCTCAGACTGAAACATCTTATCTAATTTTTGAGATCTAAGTGTCTCCTCTTTGTGTAGCTCAAACCTCCAAAGTGTCTGCCCTGTGGCAGGACATTAACACTGCAGGGGAGGAGTGGGTGTGGCAGTGACATCACAAAGGCCATTTGCAGGACCTCAGCCTATTGGTCGAAGGTGCTGGGGAGGTGGTGACCTCACAGAGAGATGCTGACATCAGCCAGGCAGGACAGGGGCGCAGGGCCAGGGAAACCTCAGAGTTCCCTGTAGCTTTGCTTCAGCAAGTCTCCTTCTCGAGGTCTCTCTTTGAGGACTGAGAGAGTATTTAGGTTCATGTACATGAGCGCCAGGAGGAACCTCTTTTGAGTTTTCTCTTTTCTTTTTCCTGATTTTACTAGAAAACAGACCTCCCTGTTTAGAAGGTAAGAGCCTCCGAGAGGTTTGGAACCTGTTCAGTCTGATGCATCTGGCGCCAGCTGAATTCTAGGCATGGAAAACACTAGCTTAAGGTGGTCGAATTTTATTCCCCACCTGGGATTTTGTCCCTTAGAATCTCTGGGGACATTAGGGTTTGTCCTTTTTGTTTTACCTTTTCCTCCATCCCTCCCTCCTTTCTCTTCATCTCTTACGTCTTCTGTCCTTTCCTCTGTTCCCCTCCCACCACCAGGAGGACTCTGTGTGTGTGTCGTGGGGGGTGCTCTGCAGTGGGAACAGGGACAATTCTCCAACTTTGGGCAGTCGAGAGCCTGGGTGAGATAAGGGGCGTTAAAGCCCTTTGTGAAGGAGAAAGGGGAGTTTCACGGTGTTGAGCACCAAGGAATTCTAAACTTTGCTAAAACATCTAGTCTGCAGAAACCAGAAATGGTTGGGGCCACATTGTAACCATTGTCTTTTTTAAAGCCCATTGAGGGATGTGAGTCCCACCCTTTTAGGTATCTGGGGTGCTGGGAGAAGAGAAGAGGTGCCTGTCTCCATTTTATGGCCTCAACAAACTAAGTGCTGTGCCCCAGTTCTCGTCAGAGATCCCTGAAAAAGAACATCTTCCCATCCATTAACATATCTGGAAAGATACTGGAACTGCTTATTAAACAATCAGTTTGTCAGCACCTACAGGACAATTTGGTTCTTAGGACTAGTGAGCATGGACTTGTCAAGAACAAATCATTCCAAACCAATCCTAGCTCCTTCTTTGGCAGGGTTACGGGCCTAGTGGAAGTGGGTAAACAGTAGATGTGATACATCTTGGTGTTAATAAGGACATTCTCACAAACAAACTAGGGAGATGTGGTCTAGATGCAATTAGTATAATATGTGTGCACAGATGGTTGCAAGCCCGTACTCCAACAGCCCAGAACCAAACAGCAGGAAGCAGATCATGCAATGAACTCCTGCCAGTGCGTGTAGATTGCATTACATGCATCCCTGTGCGGGGAGGAGGAGCTGCTCTGGCTGGGGCAGGGATGGGGAGGGACCAAACAGGCTGATTAGTGAGAGGCTGCGTTGACCCCAGACTCACGCCCGCTCCCCGCTCGGTTCCAGGCTGTCCAGGCTCCTGAGGAGGTTCAGGAAGAAGGCTCTGCAGGTGGCCCCAGAGCCTGAGGGAAGCAGCTGCCATCTTCCCCAGGAGCACAGCGGCTCCTCCGTCCCCACTGGCGGGGAAGGAGCTCCCGGCCAGGCCAGGAGGTGGAAGTGCCCAGCCTTCTGGCGGAGAAAACCCGCTCCCAGCGCAGGCGCCGAGGTGGGAGAGGCCAGGTCGAAATGGAGCTGGGCCAGGCTGCGGCTGGGCAGGCAGGACCCAGCGCAGGAGGGGAGCCGGGCAGGGTGACTCTGGGGCATGTTGTGTGGGCAGCAGCGGTCCCAGGATCCCAGCCCTGATTCCCAGCAGGAGGCATCGCCCTGCCCGGTCACTGAGGACCTTCCAGCCTCCCCAGGGCAGGAGGTGGAGGATCCCTGTCCCACCACCAGCAGCTCGGCCCGCTCCCCATGGGACAGCAGCATTGCCTGGGACTCGGGCAGCAGCGAGGCCGATGGACGCCGCAGCTTTGTTCCAGGTGAGAAGTCAGGCTGGGCTCAGGGAGAGGTGAGGGCGGGGCTGTGAACACCCTGGGCCCAGGCCCTCGATCAGTGCTATGCGGGCGGGTCCCCAGCCCAGGGGTTTGGCCTGAGCCACATGAACCCCACTGACACTAGATGCTGCCACTTTGGTCCTTGGTGCTCCAGTTGGGGGGAGGCACCTCTCAGGGAGTCCAGGACAGTCTGGGGGGGTCTCTTTGCTATGGGCTCCTGAAGGAGTTGGCTTTGGGGAGAGGCTCACTCCCAGGATCAGATACAGGAGGGGCAGCAGGGTCCAGGGAACAGGTGCTATTCCTGCCCTGCCACTGTCTGTCTGAGAAACCTTGGCCTTGTCATTCCCTGGCTCGGTGCCTCAGTTTCCCTTCTTGCCAGCCTGTGCCTATTTCCCTGCAGTTTCACCTGCGTGTTGGTGCCAGTCCCATCCCCGCACTGCACAGTCTAATACCGGCTCCTCTCTCTTGCCAGCACCATGACACCTGCCGTGGAGCCAGAGCTGGAGACCCACCTCCTCCGAGCTGCCCTGCACGCTGTCTTCACCCTGGGCATGGAGAAGGACACCGCACAAGTGCAGGTAGATCATGCTAAAGTCATGGATAGAAGAGCCAGCTGTCATCCTGCCATGAATCCTTGCTAATTGCCTGCAGTGGGATGTGAATGAGAGAGGCCAGGATATGTGTTTGGGGGTCTCACCAGTGCTTCCCAGAGACCCCACTTCCCATCCTGTGGCAAGTTTAGCCCCAGTTTCCCTAACTCTGACCCATGGCTCTCCCTTGCTTTCAGGATCTGCCTAGGGTCTTGCCAGACCTCCTGGACGCCATGCGGGGGAACCTGCTGGCAGAGTCCCCAGACACCGACAGGTTCCAGTACATCTTGGAGGTGAGCCCGATGAGAGGGGTGGGGGCAATTTTACCTTCACTCTTAGATCCATTTTCCAGTCAGTCCTCCTAGCCGGGCCCCCAGTGGGCGTCCTTGGTCAGGGCAGTCAGTGCAATGCCTCCTTTCCCCACAGCACATTAACTACTGGATCGTGTCCAGGGTGCCGCGAGAGAGAGCCAAGGCTGTTAAGAGCAGCACGGCCCTGCTCAGATCCACCATCACCCTCCCTGAGTTTGACGTAAGTGACCT
>NW_027053847.1:0-20679 GCF_011386835.1 Chrysemys picta bellii | reverse complement strand
ATCAACGACTTAGATATTGGCATAGAAAGTACGCTTATTAAGTTTGCGGATGATACCAAACTGGGAGGGATTGCAACTGCTTTGGAGGACAGGGTCATAATTCAAAATGATCTGGACAAATTGGAGAAATGGTCTGAGTTAAACAGGATGAAGTTTAACAAAGACAAATGCAAAGTGCTCCACTTAGGAAGGAACAATCAGTTTCACACATACAGAATGGGAAGAGACTGTCTAGGAAGGAGTACGGCAGAAAGGGATCTAGGGGTTATAGTGGACCACAAGCTAAATATGAGTCAACAGTGTGATGCTCTTGCAAAAAAAGCAAACCTGATTCTGGGATGTATTAACAGGTGTGTTGTGAGCAAGACACGAGAAGTCATTCTTCCGCTCTACTCTGCTCTGGTTAGGCCTCAGCTGGAGTATTGTGTCCAGTTCTGGGCACCGCATTTTAAAAAAGATGTGGAGAAATTGGAAAGGGTCCAGAGAAGAGCAACAAGAATGATTAAAGGTCTTGAGAACATGACCTATGAAGGAAGGCTGAAAGAATTGGCTTTGTTTAGTTTGGAAAAGAGAAGACTGAGAGGAGACATGATAGCAGTTTTCAGGTATTTAAAAGGGTGTCATAAGGAGGAGGGAGAAAACTTGTTCACCTTAGCCTCTAAGGATAGAACCAGAAGCAATGGGTTTAAAGTGCAGCAAGGGAGGTCTAGGTTGGACATTAGGAAAAAGTTCCTAACTGTCAGGGTGGTTAAACACTGGAATAAATTGCCGAGGGAGGTTGTGGAATCTCCATCTCTTGAGATATTTAAGAGTAGGTTAGATAAATGTCTATCAGGGATGGTATTTGGTCTCATAGACTCATAGACTTTAAGGTCAGAAGGGACCATTATGATCATCTGGTCTGACCCCCTGCATGCTGCAGGCCACAAGACCCTTCCCTGGACTGTGCCGTTGAAGTCCCCAATCCTGTGTTTTAGTGACTTCAATCGGCAGGGACCCTCCTGCTAGTGATCCCTGCCCCATGCTGCGGAGGAAGGCGAAAAACCTCCAGAGGCTCAGCCAATCTACCCTGGAGGAAAATTCCTTCCCGACCCCAAATATGGCGATCAGTAAGACCCCGAGCATGTAGGCAAGAGTCTCTAGCCTGACCCTTGTTTGCCATTATGCTATTTACGTACCATTGCTTGGTTTTCCTCGGCTACTATGTTTTACCATTAAACCATTCCCTCCATAAACTTATCCAACTTAATCTTAAAACCAGACAGGTCCGTTGCCCCCACCGTTTCCCTCGGAAGGCCGTTCCAATATTTCACCCCTCTGACGGTCAGAAACCTTCGTCTGATTTCAAGCCTGAACTTCCCCACAGCCAGTTTATATCCATTGGTTCTCGTGTCCACATTAGTACTCAGCTGAAATAATTCCTCTCCCTCCCTTGTATTTATCCCTCTGATATATTTAAAGATAGCAATCATATCCCCCCTCAGCCTTCGTTTTGTCAGACTAAACAACCCGAGCTCCTCTAATCTCTTTTCATACGACAGGTTTTCCATTCCTCTGATCATCCTAGTCGCCCTTCTCTGCACCCGTTCCAATTTGAGTTCATCTTTTTTAAACATGGGAGACCAGAACTACACACAGTACTCCAAATGAGGTCTCACCAGCGCCGTATACAACGGAAGCAGGACCTCCTTATCCCTACTAGATATACCTCGCCTAATACATCCCAAGACCGCATTGGCTTTTTTCACAGCCACGTCACATTGTCGACTCATAGTCATCCTGCGCTCTACAAGGACCCCTAGGTCCTTCTCCTCTTCCGTTACTTCTAACCAATGCGTCCCCATCTTGTAACTAAAATTGTTATTAGTCATCCCCAAGTGCATCACCTTACACTTTTCACTATTAAATTTCATCTTATTTCTGACACTCCAATTCACAAGCTCATTCAAGTCTCCCTGCAGAATATCCCTATCCTCCTCCGAATTTGCAACTCCTCCCACCTTCGTATCATCCGCAAACTTTATCAGCCCACTCTTGCAATCGGTTCCGAGGTCAGTTATAAATAGATTAAATAAAATGGGTCCCAAAACCGAACCTTGAGGCACTCCACTAGTAACCTCCCTCCAACCCGACAGTTCACCCTTTAATACGACCCGCTGCATTCTCCCCATTAACCAATTCTTTATCCACCTCTGGATTTTCATATCGATCCCCATGTTTTCCAGTTTAACCAATAATTCCTCATGGGGTACAGTATCAAACGCTTTACTGAAATCCAGGTATATTAGGTCCACCGCATTTCCCTTATCTAATAAGTCCGTTACATGGTCCTGCCATGCGGGCAGGGGACTGGACTCGATGACCTCTCGAGGTCCCTTCCAGTCCTAGAATCTATGAACGTATGAAAAAAACACTGTTCTCCACCCCCACCCAGGTTGGCCAGGGAGGCGGCTCTAGCAGGGGGGGCAGGAGGGATTCTGGCAGCAGTGAAGTGGGTTGCGGGGAAGTTGAGATCTTGACCCAAGTCATCCCAGACACTAATGCTAAGCCACAGGATGGCAGCATCTAGTGTCAGTGGAGTCCAAACACTATTTCAACCCCACAGTTTTCGATGAACTTCCCACAAGGAGAGGTGATGAGCACCCCTAGCAACACACACACACACACACACACACACACACCACTCCTGGTGGTGGGAGGGGAACAGGAGAAAGGACAAAAGAAGTAAGAGATGAAGAGAAAGGAAGGAGGGATGGAGGAAAAGGTAAAACAAAAAGGACAAACCCTAATGTCCCCAGTGATTCTATGGCACAAAATCCAAGGGATGGAATAAAATTCTGCCATCTTAAACTACTGTTTTCCATGCCTAGAATTCAGCTGGCACCACGTGGATCAGACTGAGCAGCTGCCAAAACCTCTTGGAGGCTCTTACCTTCTAAACAGGGACGTCTGTTTTCTAGTAAAATCAGTACAAGGAAAGGAGAAAACTCGAAAGAGGCTCCTGCACGCACTCACGTACGTGAACCCTAATACTCTCTCAGTCCTCAAAGAGAGACCCCGAGAAGGAGACTTGCTGAAGCAAAGCCACCGGGTCTCTGAGGTTTCCCTGGCCCTGTGCTCCTGTCCTGCCAGGCTGATGTCAGCATCTCTCTCTGAGGTCACCACCTCCCTAACACCTTTGACCAATAAGCTGACATCCTGCAAAAGGCCTTTGTGATGTCACTGCCACACCCAACCAAACCCTGAAGTGCTAATGTCCTGTTGCTGGCCTGACACTTTGAAGGTTTGAGGTTGTCATAACTATAAAGGGAAGGGTAACAGCTGTCCTGTGTACAGTACTATAAAATCCTCCTGGCCAGAGACTCCAAAATCCTTTTCCCTCTAAAGGGTTAAGAAGCTCAGGTAACCTGGCTGGTATCTGACCTAAAGGACCAATAAGGGGACAAGATACTTTCAAATCTTGGGGAGGGGAAGGCTTTTGTTTGTGTTCTTTGTTTGTGTGGGTGTTCGCCCTCGGGACTGAGAGGGACCAGACATCAATCCAGGTTCTCCACATCTTTCTAAACAAGTCTCTCCTATTTCAAACAAGGCGTGTTAGTTTTCCTTTGTTTTCTCAACTTGTAAATGTACCTTTTACTAGAGTGTTTATCTTTGTTTGCTGTACTTTGAACCTAAGACTAGAGGGGAGTCCTCTGAGCTCTTTAAGTTTGATTACCCTGTAAGGTTAATTTCCATACTGATTTTACAGAGATGATTTTTACCTTTTTCTTTAATTAAAAGCCTTATTTTTTAGAACCTGATTGATTTTTCCTTGTTTTAAGATCCAAGGAGTTTGGATCTTGATTCACCAGGAGTTGGTGGGAGGAAGGAGGGGAATGGTTAATTTCTCCTTCTTTTAGATCCAAGGGGGTTGGATCTGTATTCACCAGAAGTTGGTGGGAGGAAGGAGGGGGGATGGTTTATTTCTCCTTGTTTTAAGATCCAAGGGGTTTGGATCTGTATTCACCAGGGAATTGGTGAAAGGTTTCTCAAGGCTACCCAGGGGAGGAAATTAGCCTTGGGATGGTGGTTAAGCTTAGAGGTTTTCATGCAGGCCCCTACATTTGTATCCTAAACTTCAAAGTGGGGATACAGCCTTGACACAGGTACTCTCTGTGGATCACCCCACTCAATGCGTCTTCATTCTAGGAAGCAAGCCGGCTAGACAGTAAAACATCACAGGCTGCTCCCAATACTACACTCAGTGTTTCCAAAATTTGTAGACTTTATGGCCACAAGAGACCTTTAGAGCATCTCATCTAAGCCCCTGCATATCATAGGCCTCCTGTATAGTACAATAGTTACTTTTTGGGCACACACATTCCAGAAAGGCATCTAGTCTTCATTCAATGACATCAAGAGATGGAGAACCCACCACTTTCCCTTTTAGTGAGTGCCAGGGGGCTCCATTTCCCCTTCCACTAGCTCCCCATTTACAGTGAGCCAGAGCAGTACCTGCAGCAGGGAGAGGGAGTTGCTGAAAGACTCAGAGGCGCAGCCCCTGCAGTGTCTCAGGCACCTGGCGCAAGTGCCGGATGATGCGGAGCTGGTGCATCACTTTGGCCGTGACGTCCTCCTGCTGCAAGGGAACGAGAACCTGTCAGAGACTCAAACGCCCCGAGGAATGAGGGGGAATTAAGGGCACCGGGAACCAGCAGCATTTCCACTCAGCACCTGCCCACCGCTGAGGGATGAATTCACCTCCTGAACCCCAGAATGGAGTCTTCTTTTCCTTTCTAGTATCCTCCAGTGCCAACCCCCCTCCTTGTAGGATTAGCTCCTGCTACCTCCCCCTCAGTGTTCTTCACAGCTGTTCCACCTCCAAACAAAACCTCAAGTTATCAGAACCCTCTTCTGCACCCCCAACCAGGTTGGGCATCGAGGCGGCTCTAGCGGGGGGGCAGGAGGGATTCTGCCAGAAGTGAAGTGGGTTGAGGGGAGGTTGAGATCTTGCCCCAAGTCATCCCAGACACTAATGCTAAGCCACAGGATGGCAGCATCTAGTGTCAGTGGAGTCCAAACACTATTTCAACCCCACAGTTTTCGATGAACTTCCCACAAGGAGAGGTGATGAGCACCCCCAGCAACACACACACACACACACACACACACCACTCCTGGTGGTGGGAGGGGAACAGGAGAAAGGACAAAAGAAGTAAGAGATGAAGAGAAAGGAAGGAGGGATGGTGGAAAAGGTAAAACGAAAAGGACAAACCCTAATGTCCCCAGTGATTCCACGGGACAAAATCCCGTGTGGACTACAAAATTCTGTCACCTTGAACTAGTGTTTTCCATGCCTAGAATTCAACGGGCACCAGGTGGATCAGACTGAGCAGGTTCAAAAACCTCTTGGCGGCTCTTACCTTCTAAACAGGGACGTCTGTTTTCTAGTAAAATCAGTAAAAGGGAAGGAGAAAACTCGAAAGAGGCTCCTGCTCGCACTCACATACGTGAACCCTAATACTCTCTCAGTCCTCAAAGAGAGACCTCGAGAAGGAGACTTGCTAAAGCAAAGCCACAGGGGTCTCTGAGGTTTCCCTGGCCCTGTGCTCCTGTCCTGCCAGGCTGATGTCAGCATCTCTCTCTGAGGTCACCACCTCCCTAACACCTTTGACCAATACGCTGAGATACTGCATGTAGCGGGGCGGCCTGGCTCCCAGGCGCCCCAGGAAGTCAAGGCCACCGCGGCCTGTCCCCACCCCCCGGAAGTCAAGGGGCGGGACAGGAAGTATAAAGGCCAAGCCACAGCGCTCAGTAGCTGGCCGGCAGCGGGAGAGGACAGACGCTGGTGCCTGAGCTCCCGCGGACCTGAGCTTGCCGAGAGCCCGGTATCCTGAGGAACGGTCTGAGCTTCCCCCCGCCAAGGGCCCAGAGGGAGTGACAGACCTACCTGCTGCTCGGGGCCCGGAGGAGCCCATGATCTGCGACCCAGCAGACGGAACTCAGGAGGAACAGGTACCCATGGAGGAGGAGATGGGAAGTGGCCCGGGGATAGCAGACCCCGAACCCATGTCAGTGTGTTGCGGTCAGGATCCCCACTGACTGCGCGGCAGACGGACTGCTGCGGATAGGGCCCCGGGCTGGAACACAGTGGAGTGGGTGGGCCTGTGTTCCCCCCTGCCACCCCGTGCTGGGTGGCAGTCTCTCCTCCTCCTTGTCCAAGGGGCCTGGGCCTCTGACTGACGATTGGTTTGCTGCCCCGCCCTGACCTAGGGCCTGGGCTAACCCAAACTGACCCAGCTCCTGCTACAAGGCCTGGGCCGCTGACTGACTACTGGTTTGTTCCCCGCCCTGACCCAGGGCCGGAGCTGTTGATTGTGTGCTCAGTCCCTGCATAAGGGCCTGAGCTCTGAACTGTTGATTGTGTGCTCAGTCCCTGCATAAGGGCCTGAGCTCTGAACTGTTGATTGTGTGCTCAGTCCCTGCACAAAGGCCTGAGCGCCGAACTGCTAATTGTGTGCTCAGCCCCTACCCAAAGGTCTGGGCCCTAACTGTTATTCGCTTTGTAGCGGGGCGGCCTGGCTCCCAGGTACCCCAGGAAGGGACGAGCCCCACCCCGGAACTACTACACTGCAAAAGGCCTTTGTGCAGGGACTGCCACACCCACCCATCCCCTGAAGTGCTAATGTCCTGCTGCTGGCCTGACACTTTGAAGGTTTCAGCTACTCTCTGTGGATCACCCCACTCGATGCGTCTTCATTCTAGGAAGCAAGCCGGCTAGACAGTAAAGCATCAGAGGCTGCTCCCAATGCTACACTCAGTGTTTCCAAAATTACTACACTTTATGGCCAGAAGAGACCTTTAGAACATCTCATCTAACCCCCTGCATATCATAGGCTTCCTGTATAGTACAATAGGTACTTTTTGGGCACACACATTCCAGAAAGGCATCTAGTCTTCATGAAATGACATCAAGAGATGGAGAATCCACCACTTTCCCTTTTACTGAGTGCCAGGGGGCTCCATTTCCCCTTCCACTAGCACCCCATTTACAGTGAGCCAGAGCAGTACCTGCAGCAGGGAGCGGGAGTTGCTGATGGCCTCAGTGGCACAGCCCCTGCAGTGTCTAAGGCACCTGGCACAAGTGCCGGACGATGCGGAGCTGGTGCATCACTCTGGCCATGACGTCCTCCTGCTGCAAGGGAACGAGAACCTGTCAAAGACTCAAACGCCCCGAGGAATCAGGGGGAATTAAGGGCACCTGGAACCAGCAGTATTTAAACTGACTACCTGCCCACCACTGAGGGATGAATTCACCTCCTGAACCCCAGAATGGAGTCTTCTTGTCCTTTCTAGTAACCTCCAGTGCCAACCCACCACCTTGTAGGGTGAGCTCCTGCTACCTCCCCCTCAGTACCCTTGACAGCTGTTCTACCTCCAAACCACAGCTCAAGTTATCAGAACCCTCTTCTCCACCCCCACCCAGGTTGGCCAGGGAGGCGGCTCTAGCAGGGGGGCAGGAGGGATTCTGCCAGCAGTGAAGTGGGTTGCGGGGAGGTTGAGATCTTGCCCCAATCATCCCAGACACTAATGCTAAGCCACAGGATGGCAGCATCTAGTGTCATTGGAGTTCAAGCACTATTTCAACCTCACAGTTTTGGATCAACTTCCCACAAGGGGAGGTGAAGAGCACCCCCAGCAACACACACACACACACACACACACACACACCACTCCTGGTGGTGGCAGGTGAACAGGAGAAAGGACAAAAGAAGTAAGAGATGAAGAGAAAGGAAGGAGGGATGGAGGAAAAGGTAAAACGAAAATGACAAACACTAATGTCCCCTGTGATTCTACGGGACAAAATCCCACAGAGGGAATAAAATTCTGCCACCTTAACCTAGTGTTTTCCATGCCTAGAATTCAGCTGGCACCAGATGGATCAGACTGAGCAGGTTCCAAAAAGCTCTTGGAGGCTCTTACCTTCTAAATAGGGACGTCTGTTTTCTAGTAAAATCCGTCAAAGGAAAGGAGAAAACTCCAAAGAGGCTCCTGCTCGCACTCACACATGTGAACACTAATACTCTCTCAGTCCTCAAAGAGAGACCTCGAGAAGGAGACTTGCTGAAGCAATAACAGACACTTGGTGGGATAACTCACATGACTGGAGTACTGTCATGGATGGATATAAACTGTTCAGGAAGGACAGGCAGGGCAGAAAAGGTGGGGGAGTTGCATTGTATGTAAGAGAGGAGTATGAGTGCTCAGAGGTCCGGTATGAAACTGTAGAAAAACCTGAGAGTCTCTGGATAAAGTTGAGAAGTGTGAGCAACAAGGGGGATGTCACGGTTGGAGTCTGGTATAGACCACCAGACCAGGGGGATGAGGTGGACGAGGCTTTCTTCTGGCAACTAGCAGAAGTTGCTAGATCGCAGGCCCTGGTTCTCATGGGAGACTTTAATCACCCTGATATCTGCTAGGAGAGCAATACAGCGGTGCACAGACAATCCAGGAAGTTTTTGGAAAGTGTAGGGCACAATTTCCTGGTGCAAGTGCTGGAGGAACCAACTAGGGGCAGAGCTTTTCTCGACCTGCTGCTCACAAACAGGGAAGAATTAGTAGGGGAAGCAAAAGTGGATGGGAACCTGGGAGGCAGTGACCATGAGATGGTCGAGTTCAGGATCCTGACACAAGGAAGAAAGGAGAGCAGCAGAATACGGACCCTGGACTTCAGAAAAGCAGACTTTGACTCCCTCAGGGAACAGATGGGCAGGATCCCCTGGGAGAATAACATGAAGGGCAAAGGGGTCCAGGAGAGCTGGCTGTATTTTAAAGAATCCTTATTGCGGTTGCAGGAACAAACCATCCCGATGTGTAGAAAGAATAGTAAATATGGCAGGCGACCAGCTTGGCTAAACAGTGAAATCCTTGCTGATCTTAAACGCAAAAAAGAAGCTTACAAGAAGTGGAAGATTGGACAAATGACCAGGGAGGAGTATAAAAATATTGCTCAGGCATGCAGGAGTGAAATCAGGAAGGCCAAATCACACTTGGAGTTGCAGCTAGCAAGAGATGTTAAGAGTAACAAGAAGGGTTTCTTCAGGTATGTTAGCAACAAGAAGAAAGTCAAGGAAAGTGTGGGCCCCTTACTGAATGAGGGAGGCAACCTAGTGACTGAGGATGTGGAAAAAGCTAATGTACTCAATGCTTTTTTTGCCTCTGTCTTCACGAACAAGGTCAGCTCCCAGACTGCTGCACTGGGCAGCACAATATGGGGAGAAGGTGACCAGCCCTCTGTGGAGAAAGAAGTGGTTCGGGACTATTTAGAAAAACTGGACGTGCACAACTCCATGGGGCTGGATGCGCTGCATCCGAGGGTGCTAAAGGACTTGGCGGATGAGATTGCACAGCCATTAGCCATTATTTTTGAAAACTCATGGCGATCGAGGGAGGTCCCGGATGACTGGAAAAAGGCTAATGTAGTGCCCATCTTTAAAAAAGGGAAGGAGGAGGATCCGGGGAACTACAGGCCAGTCAGCCTCACCTCAGTCCCTGGAAAAATCATGGAGCAGGTCCTCAAGGAATCAATGATGAAACACTTAGAGGAGAGGAAAGTGATCAGGAACAGTCAGCATGGATTCACCAAGGGGAAGTCGTGCCTGACTAACCTAATTGCCTTCTATGATGAGATAACTGGCTCTGTGGATGAGGGGAAAGCAGTGGATGTGTTATTCCTTGACTTTAGCAAAGCTTTTGATACGCTCTCCCACAGTATTCTTGCCACCAAGTTAAAGAAGTATGGGATGGATGAATGGACTGTAAGGTGGATAGAAAGCTGGCTGGATCGTCGGGCTCAACGGGTAGTGATCAATGGCTCCATGTCTAGTTGGCAGCCGGTTTCAAGCGGAGTAGTGCCCCAAGGGTCGGTCCTGGGGCCGGTTTTGTTTAATATCTTTATTAATGATCTGGAGGATGGTGTGGACTGCACTCTCAGCAAGTTTGCAGATGACACTAAACTAGGAGGCGTGGTAGATACGCTAGAGGGTAGGGATCGGATACAGAGGGACCTAGACAAATTAGAGGATTGGGCAGAAAAAAACCTGATGAAGTTCAACAAGGACAAGTGCAGAGTCCTGCACTTAGGACGGAAGAATCCCATGCACTGCTACAGACTAGGGACCGAATGGCTAGGTAGCAGTTCTGCAGAAAAGGACCTAGGGGTCACAGTGGACGAGAAGCTGGATATGAGTCAACAGTGTGCTCTTGTTGCCAAGAAGGCTAACGGCATTTTGGGCTGTATAAGTAGGGGCATTGCCAGCAGATCGAGGAACGTGATCGTTCCCCTTTATTCGACATTGGTGAGGCCTCATCTGGAATACTGTGTCCAGTTTTGGGCCTGTGGAAGCAGAGAAAGAGCTCACAGGAAGGGGATGCAATGCATGACAGTTCGTTAGCAAGAGTTAGGCTAACTGTAACCCTAATAACGCGAGATTTGTAGAAGCGAGGAATGTGTGAGGCGGGTGAGAAAGAACTGTGTAAGAAGTCATTATGACCTGGTATAGATAAGGTGTAGAAGACCTTGTGTAGATAAGGTATAGAAAATATTGTATGTTGGCAAGAGTCAAAACAAGTGAAGAAATGAGATATCAAGATGGCCTATGTATAAACAAAACGCAGATGTCCCTCGTTATTTCTGTAATGAAAGGTATAAATGCTTGCTGTAATTAGTTACCTGTGAGAGACCTGCTTAGCTCTCTCCCTCTGGGCAATTGTGAGCGTTAATAAAGCATCTGACTTGCTGTACCTAAACAAATAGTGAGAACTCTGTTTTTCTCCGACAGGCCCCACACTACAAGAAGGATGTGGAAAAATTGGAAAGAGTCCAGTGGAGAGCAACAAAAATGATTAGGGGTCTGGAGCACATGACTTATGAGGAGAGGCTGAGGGAACTGGGATTGTTTAGTCTCCAGAAGAGAAGAATGAGGGGGGATTTGATAGCAGCCTTCAACTACCTGAAGGGGGGTTCCAAAGAGGATGGAGCTCGGTTGTTCTCAGTGGTGGCAGATGACAGAACAAGGAGCAATGGTCTCAAGTTGCAGTGGGGGAGGTCCAGGTTGGATATTAGGAAACACTATTTCACTAGGAGGGTGGTGAAGCACTGGAATGTGTTAACTAGGGAGGTGGTGGAGTCTCCTTCCTTGGAGGTTTTTAAGGCCTGGCTTGACAAAGCCCTGGCTGGGATGATTTAGTTGGGAATTGGTCCTGCTTTGAGGACGGGGTTGGAGTAGATGACCTCTTGAGGTCCCTTCCAACCCTGATATTCTATGATTCTATGAAAGTCACAGGGGTCTCTGAGGTTTCCCTGGCCCTAAGCCCCTGTCCTGCCTGGCTGATGTCAGCATCTCTCTCTGAGGTTACCACCTCCCTAACACCTTTGACCAATAGGCTGAGGTCCTGAAAAGGCCTTTGTGATGTCACTGCCACACCCACCCATCCCCGGAAGTGCTAATGTCCTGCTGCTGGCCTGACACTTTGAAGGTTTGAGCTACTCTGTGTGGATCACCCCACTCAATGCGTCTTCATTCTAGGAAGCAAGCCGGCTAGACAGTAAAACATCAGAGGCTGCTCCCAATCCTACACTCAGTGTTTCCAAAATTAGTAGACTTTATGGCCACAAGAGACCTTTAGAGCATCTAATCTAAGCCCCTGCATATCATAGGCTTCCTGTATAGTACAATAGTTACTCTTTGGGCACACACATTCCAGAAAGGCATCTAGTCTTCATTCAATGACATCAAGAGATGGAGAATCCACCACTTTCCCTTTTAGTGAGTGCCAGGGGGTTCCATTTCCCCTTCCACTAGCACCCCATTTACAGGGAGCCAGAGCAGTACCTGCAGCAGGGAGTGGGAGTTGCTGATGTCCACAGAGGCACAGCCCTTGCAGTGTCAACTTCCCACAAGGGGAGGTGAAGAGCACCCCCAGCAACACACACACACACACACACACCACTCCTGGTGGTGGGAGGGGAACAAGAGAAAGCAAGGAGGGATGGAGGAAAAGGTAAAACGAAAAGGACAAACCCTAATGTCCCCAGTGATTCTACGGCACAAAATCCCAGGTGGGCTATAAAATTCTGCCACCTTGAACTAGTGTTTTCCATGCCTAGAATTCAGCTGGCACCAGATGGATCAGACTGCAGACTGAGCAGGTTAAAAACCTCTCCAAGGTTCTTACCTTCTCAACAGGCACGTCTGTTTTCTAGTAAAATCAATAAAAGGAGAAACTCGAAAGAGGTTCCTCCTCGCACTCACATACTTGAACCCTAATACTCTCTGAGTCCTAAAAAGGGAGACCTCGAGAAGGAGACTTGCTAAAGCAAAGCCAAAGGGGTCTCTGAGGTTTCCCTGGCCCTGCGCTCCTGTCCTGCCTGGCTGATGTCAGCATCTCTCTCTCAGGTAACCACCTCCCTAACACCTTTGACCCATAGGCTGAGGTCCAGGATAAGGCCTTTGTGATATCACTGCCACACCCAACCAAACCCTAAAGTGCTAATGTCCTGCTACTGGCCTGACACTTTGAAGGTTTGAGCTACTCTCTGTGGATCACCCCACTCAATGCATCCTCATTCTAGGAAGCAAGCGGGCTAGACAGTAAAACATCAGAGGCTGCACCCAATGCTACACTCAGTGTTTCCAAAATTAGTAGACTTTATGGTCAGAAGAGACCTTTAGAGCATCTAATCTAACCCGCTGCATATCATAGGCCTCCTGTATAGTACAATAGTTACTCTTTGGGCACACACATTCCAGAAAGGCATCTAGTCTTCATTCAATGACATCAAGAGATGGAGAATCCACCACTTTCCCTTTTAGTGAGGGCCAGGGGGCTCCATTTCCCCTTCCACTAGCTCCCCATTTACAGTGAGCCAGAGCAGTACCTGCAGCAGGGAGCGGGAGTTGCTGAAGGCCTCAGAGGAACAGCCCCTGCAGTGTCTCAGGCACCTGGCGCAAGTGCCGGATGATGCGGAGCTGGTGCATCACTTTGGCCGTGACGTCCTCCTGCTGCAAGGGAACGAGAACCTGTCAGAGACTCAAAGGTCCCGAGGAATCAGGGGGAATTAAGGGCACCTGGAACCAGCAGTATTTCCACCCACCACCTGCCCACCGCTGAGGGATGAATTCACCTCCTGAACCCCAGAATGGAGTCTTCTTGTCCTTTCTAGTATCCTCCAGTGCCAACCCCCCTCCTTGTAGGATTAGCTCCTGCTACCTCCCCCTCAGTGTTCTTCACAGCTGTTCCACCTCCAAACCAAACCTCAAGTTATCAGAACCCTCTTCTGCACCCCCAACCAGGTTGGGCATCGAGGCGGCTCTAGCGGGGGGGCAGGAGGGATTCTGCCAGAAGTGAAGTGGGTTGAGGGGAGGTTGAGATCTTGCCCCAAGTCATCCCAGACACTAATGCTAAGCCACAGGATGGCAGCATCTAGTGTCAGTGGAGTCCAAGCACTATTTCAACCATACAGTTTTGGATGAACTCCCCACAAGGGGAGGTGAAGAGCACCCCCAGCAACACACACACAAACACACACACACACACACCACTCCTGGTGGTGAAAGGGGAACAGGAGAAAGGACAAAAGAAGTAAGAGATGAAGAGAAAGGAAGGAGGGATGGAGGAAAAGGTAAAACGAAAAGGACAAACCCTAATGTCCCCAGTGATTCTACGGGACAAAATCCCAGGGAGGGAATAAAATTCTGCCATCTTAAACTACTGTTTTCCATGCCTAGAATTCAGCTGGCACCAGATGGATCAGACTGAGCAGGTTCCAAAACCTCTTGGAGGCTCTTACCTTCTAAATAGGGACGTCTGTTTTCTAGTTAAATCCGTCAAAAGGAAAGGAGAAAACTCGAAAAAGGCTCCTGCTCACACTCACATACGTCAACCCTAACACTCTCTCAGTCCTCAAAGAGAGACCTCGAGAAGGAGACTTGCTGAAGCAAAGCCACAGGGGTCTCTGAGGTTTCCCTGGCCCTGTGCTCCTGTCCTGCCAGGCTGATGTCAGCATCTCTCTCGGAGGTCACCACCTCCCTAACACCTTTGACCAATAGGCTGACGTCCTGCAAAAGGCCTTTGTGATATCACTGCCACACCCACCCTTCCCCGGAAGTGCTAATGTCCTGTTGCTGGGCTGACACTTTGAAGGTTTCAGCTACTCTCTGTGGATCACCCCACTCAATGCCTGTTCATTCTAGGAAGCAAGCCGGCTAGACGGTAAAACATCAGAGGCTGCTCCCAATGCTACACTCAGTGTTTCCAAAATTAGGGGACTTTATGGCCAGAAGAGACCTTTAGAGCATCTCATCTAACCCCTTGCATACCATAGGCTTGCTGTATAGTACAATACTTACTTTTTGGGCACACACATTGCAGAAAGGCATCTAGTCTTCCTTCAATGACATTAAGAGATGGAGAATCCACCACTTTCCCTTTTAGTGAGGGCCAGGGGGCTCCATTTCCCCTTCCACTAGCTCCCCATTTACAGTGAACCAGAGCAGTACCTGCAGCAGGGAGCGGGAGTTGCTGATGGCCTCAGAGGCACAGCCCCTGCAGTGTCTCAGGAATCTGGCGCAAGTACCGGATGATGCGGAGCTGGTGCATCACTTTTGGCCGTGACGTCCTCCTGCTGCAAGGGAATGAGAACCTGTCAGAGACTCAAACGCCCCGAGAAATCAGCGGGAATTAAGGGCACCTGGAACCAGCACTACTTCCACCCATCACCTGCCCACCACTGAGGGATAAATTCACCTCCTGAACCCCAGAATGGAGTCTTCTTGTCCTTTCTAGTAACCTCCAGTGCCAACCCCCCTCCTTGAAGGATGAGCTCCTGCTATCTCCCCCTCAGTGCCCTTGACAGCTGTTCCACCTCCAAACCACAGCTCAAGTTATTAGTACCTTTGGACACAGACTGGCTAACCTAGTGAGGAGGGCTTTAAACTAGGTTCGACGGGGACAGGTGAGCAAAGCCCACAGGTAAGTGGGGAACATGGAGACCGGGGAGATGGGTCAAAAACGAGAGGGAGTGTGGGCTATATTGTCAGAGGGAAAGGAGGGTCAGGACAAAACTGGGAGGAAAGATCAAACCAGTATCTTAGATGTCTCTATACAAATGCGAGAAGTATGGGGAATAAGCAGGAAGAACTGGAAGTGCTAATAAATAAATACAACTATGACATTGTTGGCATCACTGAAACTTGGTGGGATAATACACATGATTGGAATGTTGGTGTGGATGGGTACAGCTTGCTCAGGAAGGATAGACAGGGGAAAAAGGGAGGAGGTGTTGCCTTGTATATTAAAAATGTACACACTTGGACTGAGGTAGAGATGGACATAGGAGACGGAAGTGTTGAGAGTCTGTGGGTTAGGCTAAAAGGGGTAAAAAACAAGGGAGATGTCATGCTAGGAGTCTACTACAGGCCACCTAACCAGGTGGAAGAGGTGGATGAGGCTTTTTTTAAGCAACTAACAAAATCATCCAAAGCCCAAGATTTGGTGGTGATGGGGGACTTCAACTATCCGGCTATATGTTGGGAAAATAACACAGCGGGGCACAGACTATCCAACAAATTCCTGGACTGCATTGGAGACAACTTTTTATTTCAGAAGGTTGAAAAAGCTACTGGGGGGAAGCTGTTCTAGACTTGATTTTAACAAATAGGGAGGAACTCGTTGAGAATTTGAAAGTAGAAGGCAGCCTGGGTGAAAGTGATCATGAAATCATAGAGTTTGCAATTCTAAGGAAGGGTAGAAGGGAGAACAGCAAAATAGAGACAATGGATTTCAGGAAGGCAGATTTTGGTAAGCTCAGAGAGCTGATAGGTAAGGTCCCATGGGAATCAAGACTGAGGGGAAAAACAACTGAGGAGAGTTGGCAGTTTTTCAAAGGGACACTATTAAGGGCCCAAAAGCAAGCTATTCCGCTGGTTAGGAAAGATAGAAAATGTGGCAAAAGACCACCTTGGCTTAACCATGAGATCTTGCATGATCTAAAAAATAAAAAGGAGTCATATCAAAAATGGAAACTGGGACAGATTACAAAGGATGAATATAGGCAAACAACACAGGAATGCAGGGGCAAGATTAGAAAGGCAAAGGCACAAAATGAGCTCAAACTAGCTACGGGAATAAAGGGAAACAAGAAGACTTTTTATCAATACATTAGAAGCAAGAGGAAGACCAAAGACAGGGTAGGCCCACTGCTTAGTGAAGAGGGAGAAACAGTAACAGGAAACTTGGAAATGGCGGAGATGCTTAATGACTTCTTTGTTTCGGTCTTCACCGAGAAGTCTGAAGGAATGCCTAACATAGTGAATGCTAATGGGAAGGGGGTAGGTTTAGCAGATAAAATAAAAAAAGAACAAGTTAAAAATCACTTAGAAAAGTTAGATGCCTGCAAGTCACCCGGGCCTGATGAAATGCATCCTAGAATACTCAAGGAGCTAATAGAGGAGGTATCTGAGCCTCTAGCTATTATCTTTGGAAAATCATGGGAGACGGGAGAGATTCCAGAAGACTGGAAAAGGGCAAATATAGTGCCCATCTATAAAAAGGGAAATAAAAACAACCCAGGAAACTACAGACCCCAGTGAGTTTAACTTCTGTGCCAGGGAAGATAATGGAGCAAGTAATTAAGGAAATCATCTGCAAACACTTGGAAGGTGGTAAGGTGATAGGGAACAGCCAGCATGGATTTGTGAAGAACAAATCATGTCAAACCAATCTGATAGCTTTCTTTGATAGGATAACGAGCCTTGTGGATAAGGGTGAGGCTGTGGTATACCTAGACTTTAGTAAGGCTTTTGATACGGTCTCGCATGATATTCTTATTGATAAACTAGGCAAATACAATTTAGATGGGGCTACTATAAGGTGGGTGCATAACTGGCTGGATAACCGTACTCAGAGAGTTGTTATTAATAGTTCCCAATCCTGCTGGAAAGCCATAACGAGTGGGGTATCGCAGGGGTCTGTTTTGGGACCGGCGCTGTTCAATATCTTCATCAACGACTTAGATATTGGCATAGAAAGTACGCTTATTAAGTTTGCGGATGATACCAAACTGGGAGGGATTGCAACTGCTTTGGAGGACAGGGTCATAATTCAAAATGATCTGGACAAATTGGAGAAATGGTCTGAGTTAAACAGGATGAAGTTTAACAAAGACAAATGCAAAGTGCTCCACTTAGGAAGGAACAATCAGTTTCACACATACAGAATGGGAAGAGACTGTCTAGGAAGGAGTACGGCAGAAAGGGATCTAGGGGTTATAGTGGACCACAAGCTAAATATGAGTCAACAGTGTGATGCTCTTGCAAAAAAAGCAAACCTGATTCTGGGATGTATTAACAGGTGTGTTGTGAGCAAGACACGAGAAGTCATTCTTCTGCTCTACTCTGCTCTGGTTAGGCCTCAGCTGGAGTATTGTGTCCAGTTCTGGGCACCGCATTTTAAAAAAGATGTGGAGAAATTGGAAAGGGTCCAGAGAAGAGCAACAAGAATGATTAAAGGTCTTGAGAACATGACCTATGAAGGAAGGCTGAAAGAATTGGCTTTGTTTAGTTTGGAAAAGAGAAGACTGAGAGGAGACATGATAGCAGTTTTCAGGTATTTAAAAGGGTGTCATAAGGAGGAGGGAGAAAACTTGTTCACCTTAGCCTCTAAGGATAGAACCAGAAGCAATGGGTTTAAAGTGCAGCAAGGGAGGTCTAGGTTGGACATTAGGAAAAAGTTCCTAACTGTCAGGGTGGTTAAACACTGGAATAAATTGCCGAGGGAGGTTGTGGAATCTCCATCTCTTGAGATATTTAAGAGTAGGTTAGATAAATGTCTATCAGGGATGGTATTTGGTCTCATAGACTCATAGACTTTAAGGTCAGAAGGGACCATTATGATCATCTGGTCTGACCCCCTGCATGCTGCAGGCCACAAGACCCTTCCCTGGACTGTGCCGTTGAAGTCCCCAATCCTGTGTTTTAGTGACTTCAATCGGCAGGGACCCTCCTGCTAGTGATCCCTGCCCCATGCTGCGGAGGAAGGCGAAAAACCTCCAGAGGCTCAGCCAATCTACCCTGGAGGAAAATTCCTTCCCGACCCCAATATGGCGATCAGTAATACCCCGAGCATGTAGGCAAGAGTCTCTAGCCTGACCCTTGTTTGCCATTATGCTATTTACGTACCATTGCTTGGTTTTCCTCGGCTACTATGTTTTACCATTAAACCATTCCCTCCATAAACTTATCCAACTTAATCTTAAAACCAGACAGGTCCGTTGCCCCCACCGTTTCCCTCGGAAGGCCGTTCCAATATTTCACCCCTCTGACGGTCAGAAACCTTCGTCTGATTTCAAGCCTGAACTTCCCCACGGCCAGTTTATATCCATTGGTTCTCGTGTCCACATTAGTACTCAGCTGAAATAATTCCTCTCCCTCCCTTGTATTTATCCCTCTGATATATTTAAAGATAGCAATCATATCCCCCCTCAGCCTTCGTTTTGTCAGACTAAACAACCCGAGCTCCTCTAATCTCTTTTCATACGACAGGTTTTCCATTCCTCTGATCATCCTAGTCGCCCTTCTCTGCACCCGTTCCAATTTGAGTTCATCTTTTTTAAACATGGGAGACCAGAACTACACACAGTACTCCAAATGAGGTCTCACCAGCGCCGTATACAACGGAAGCAGGACCTCCTTATCCCTACTAGATATACCTCGCCTAATACATCCCAAGACCGCATTGGCTTTTTTCACAGCCACGTCACATTGTCGACTCATAGTCATCCTGCGGTCTACAAGGACCCCTAGGTCCTTCTCCTCTTCCGTTACTTCTAACCAATGCGTCCCCATCTTGTAACTAAAATTGTTATTAGTCATCCCCAAGTGCATCACCTTACACTTTTCACTATTAAATTTCATCTTATTTCTGACACTCCAATTCACAAGCTCATTCAAGTCTCCCTGCAGAATATCCCTATCCTCCTCCAAATTTGCAACTCCTCCCACCTTCGTATCATCCGCAAACTTTATCAGCCCACTCTTGCAATCGGTTCCGAGGTCAGTTATAAATAGATTAAATAAAATGGGTCCCAAAACCGAACCTTGAGGCACTCCACTAGTAACCTCCCTCCAACCCGACAGTTCACCCTTTAATACGACCCACTGCATTCTCCCCATTAACCAATTCTTTATCCACCTCTGGATTTTCATATCGATCCCCATGTTTTCCAGTTTAACCAATAATTCCTCATGGGGTACAGTATCAAACGCTTTACTGAAATCCAGGTATATTAGGTCCACCGCATTTCCCTTATCTAATAAGTCCGTTACATGGTCCTGCCATGCGGGCAGGGGACTGGACTCGATGACCTCTCGAGGTCCCTTCCAGTCCTAGAATCTATGAACGTATGAAAAAAACACTGTTCTCCACCCCCACCCAGGTTGGCCAGGGAGGCGGCTCTAGCAGGGGGGGCAGGAGGGATTCTGGCAGCAGTGAAGTGGGTTGCGGGGAAGTTGAGATCTTGACCCAAGTCATCCCAGACACTAATGCTAAGCCACAGGATGGCAGCATCTAGTGTCAGTGGAGTCCAAACGCTATTTCAACCCCACAGTTTTCGATGAACTTCCCACAAGGAGAGGTGATGAGCACCCCCAGCAACACACACACACACACACACACACACACACACACCACTCCTTGTGGTGGGAGGGGAAGAGGAGAAAGGACAAAAGAAGTAAGAGATGAAGAGAAAGGAAGGAGGGATGGAGGAAAAGGTAAAACAAAAAGGACAAACCCTAACGTCCCCAGTGATTCTACGGCACAAAATCCAAGGGATGGAATAAAATTCTGCCATCTTAAACTACTGTTTTCCATGCCTAGAATTCAGCTGGCACCACGTGGATCAGACTGAGCAGCTGCCAAAACCTCTTGGAGGCTCTTACCTTCTAAACAGGGACGTCTGTTTTCTAGTAAAATCAGTAAAAGGAAAGGAGAAAACTCGAAAGAGGCTCCTGCACGCACTCACGTACGTGAACCCTAATACTCTCTCAGTCCTCAAAGAAAGACCCCGAGAAGGAGACTTGCTGAAGCAAAGCCACAGGGTCTCTGAGGTTTCCCTGGCCCTGTGCTCCTGTCCTGCCAGGCTGATGTCAGCATCTCTCTCTGAGGTCACCACCTCCCTAACACATTTGACCAATAAGCTGACATCCTGCAAAAGGCCTTTGTGATGTCACTGCCACACCCAACCAAACCCTGAAGTGCTAATGTCCTGCTGCTGGCCTGACACTTTGAAGCTTTGAGGTTGTCATAACTATAAAGGGAAGGGTAACAGCTGTCCTGTGTACAGTACTAAGAAATCCTCCTGGCCAGAGACTCCAAAATCCTTTTCCCTCTAAAGGGTTAAGAAGCTCAGGTAACCTGGCTGGCATCTGACCTAAAGGACCAATAAGGGGACAAGATACTTTCAAATCTTGGGGAGGGGAAGGCTTTTGTTTGTGTTCTTTGTTTGTGTGGGTGTTCGCCCTCGGGACTGAGAGGGACCAGACATCAATCCAGGTTCTCCACATCTTTCTAAACAAGTCTCTCCTATTTCAAACAAGGCGTGTTAGTTTTCCTTTGTTTTCTCAACTTGTAAATGTACCTTTT
>NW_027053846.1:2500-7500 GCF_011386835.1 Chrysemys picta bellii | reverse complement strand
CCCTGGGCTCACCCTCCCCGGCCGCAGCGAGGGACTGCCTCCCGGCCGACTGGATCGGGCCCCTGGAAGTCTGGAAAAAAGACTGGAACCTGACGCCTCCGAGGAGGGGGCGCCCAGGGAAGGAGGGAGATCCGGGTTGACCTGGTGACCGGACGGGAAAGAGGCCACCGGGCGTCCCCCCCCTTAAAACCTAGGGGTTGACCTGGTGGCCGGAAAGCGAACCGGCCAGCAGGTGAACCCTTTCGATTCCACGGGTTGACCTGGTGCCCGGGAAGCGAACCGGCCAGCAGGTGAACCCGTTCGATTCCACGGGTTGACCTGGTGCCCGGGAGGGGACTCTGAAAATTTTTCAGCCCTTTCGACTCGGGGTTGACCTGGTGGCCGAGAGGGGACTCGCACGGCAGGCAAGCCGCCCTGGGCTCACCCTCCCCGGCCGCAGCGAGGGACTGCCACCCGGCCGACTGGATCGGGCCCCTGGAAGTCTGGAAAAAAGAATGGAACCTGACGCCTCCGAGGAGGGGGCGCCCAGGGAAGGAGGGAGATCCGGGTTGACCTGGTGACCGGACGGGAAAGAGGCCACCTGGCGTCCCCCCCCCTTAAAACCTAGGGGTTGACCTGGTGGCCGGAAAGCGAACCGGCCAGCAGGTGAACCCTTTCGATTCCACGGGTTGACCTGGTGGCCGGAAAGCGAACCGGCCAGCAGGTGAACCCGTTCGATTCCACGGGTTGACCTGGTGCCCGGGAGGGGACTCTGAAAATTTTTCAGCCCTTTCGACTCGGGGTTGACCTGGTGGCCGAGAGGGGACTCGCACGGCAGGCAAGCCGCCCTGGGCTGACCCTCCCCGGCCGCAGCGAGGGACTGCCTCCCGGCCGACAGGATCGGGCCCCTGGAAGTCTGGGGGCGGGGGGAAATCGCCCCACGCCTCCGAGGAGGGCTGCCCGGGCGGGCCTGGCCCCGGAGCTCGAAAAAAAAAAAAAGGATCGGGCCCACTAGAGACATGGACCAGGCCGCCCTGGGCTCACCCTCCCCGGCCGCAGCGAGGGACTGCCTCCCGGCCGACTGGATCGGGCCCCTGGAAGTCTGGGGGGGGGGGGGGAATGGAACCTGACGCCTCCGAGGAGGGGACGCCCAGGGAAGGAGGGAGATCCGGGTTGACCTGGTGACCGGACGGGAAAGAGGCCACCGGGCGTGCCCCCGTTAAAACCCCTAGGGGTTGACCTGGTGGCCGGAAAGCAAACCGGCCAGCAGGTGAACCCTTTCGATTCCACGGGTTGACCTGGTGCCCGGGAAGCGAACCGGCCAGCAGGTGAACCCGTCCGATTCCACGGGTTGACCTGGTGCCCGGGAGGGGACTCTGAAAATTTTTCAGCCCTTTCGACTCGGGGTTGACCTGGTGGCCGAGAGGGGCCTCGCACGGCAGGCAAGCCGCCCTGGGCTCACCCTCCCCGGCCGCAGCGAGGGACTGCCCCTCCCCACCCCCCGGCTGACAGGATCGGGCGCACTGGAAGTCCGGGACAGTATTTTCCCCGACGCCGGGGAGGGCGGGCGGAGGGGCTCTGGCGGCCAGCCCGGGCCCCGGAGCTCGAAAAGGAAAAAAGGACCGGGCCCGCGAGAGACGGGGGCCCTGCCGCAGGGGGGGGGGGCAGTCCGACCGGGGCTCACCGTGCGGCAGGCCCGGGCGTCGGCAGGGGAAAGCGGGCGAGGAGGCGCGGGGCCGGGTGCCTACGGCCATACCGGACCGAACGCCCCCGATCCCGTCCGATCTCGGAAGGTAAACCGTCCCGGGCCTGGCTAGTACTTGGATGGGTGACCGCCTGGGAATCCCAGGTGCCGTAGGCAGCTTTTCCCGGTCCGAGTCAGCTCTCTCTCCTTTTCTGGGGGGGAAGGAGAGGGGGGGACGGGCCGGAAAGCCCCTCGTCGCTCCTGCCGAGTCGGAGGTCGCGGCCGCAGGTCACGGGTCTGGGCGCCTGGGGTCCGGCTCCCCACCCACCCGGCTTCCTCCGCGGAGGACCCCCCCCGGGGCCACCGAAGCCGCTGGGGGAGACCCCGGGCATGGGGCGGACTGGCCCGGACCCTCCCGGCCGCCGGCCCGCAGGTCCGCCCCGAATCCCCCCCCGCGGCCACCCAGGCCAGGCCTGGCCAGGCGGGACGGACGGCGGGTGTCCAGCGCCCAGCGGCTTCCTCCAGCGGGGACCCACGGACCCCAAAGCCGCAGGGGGAGGCCCCGGGCCCGGGACGGACTCGCTCGGACCCCCTGCGCCCGGCCGCCGGCCCGCGGGACCGCCCCGAATCCCCCCGCGGCCACCCAGGCCAGGCCTGGCCAGGCGGGACGGACGGCGGGTGTCCAGCGCCCAGCGGCTTCCTCCAGCGGGGACCCACGGACCCCAAAGCCGCAGGGGGAGGCCCCGGGCCCGGGCCCGACTCGCTCGGCCCCCCCGCCTCCCCTGCGCCCGGCCCCCGGCCCGCGGGACCGCCCCGAATCCCCCCGCGGCC
This sequence comes from Chrysemys picta bellii, assembly GCF_011386835.1. Classification (NCBI taxonomy): domain Eukaryota; kingdom Metazoa; phylum Chordata; order Testudines; family Emydidae; genus Chrysemys; species Chrysemys picta. The sequence goes on along the minus strand of NW_027053846.1, from coordinate 5,006 downwards.
ACCCAGGCCAGGCCTGGCCTGGCGGGACGGACGGCGGGTGTCCAGCTCCCAGTGGCTTCCTCCAGCGGGGACCCACGGACCCCAAAGCCGCAGGGGGAGGCCCCGGGCCCGGGACGGACTCGCTCGGCCCCCCCGCCTCCCCTGCGCCCGGCCCCCGGCCCGCGGGACCGCCCCGAATCCCCCCGCGGCCATCCAGGCCAGGCCTGGCCTGGCGGGCCGGTGTGCGGCTCCCCCGGGCTTCCTCCCCCGACGACCCGCGCCCCCCTGAGCCGCAGGCGGAGACCCCGGCCCCGGGGCGGACCGGCCCGGGCTCGCTCGAGCCCCCTGCGCCCGGCCCGCAGGACCGCCCCCCCGAATCCCCCGGGAGAGGCCCGGCCTGCACGCCACTGACGACCCGCGGCCCCCAAAGTCGCAGGAGGCGCCCCCCCCCGGTTAGCCCCGTCTCGCTCCGCGCCCCCCGCCCCTCGCTGCCGGGACCGGGCGCCGCCCCAGAGTCAGCCGCAGCCGGCCGGCCTGAGAGCTGCCCTCCTGTGGACGACGGTGAGTTTACCTTGATACTAACCGGCCGTCAGCCAGGTCAACCCCATTGCTAGACTGGGGTGGACCTGGTGGCCGAGTGGGGACTTGGAACATTTGACAGCTGCTTCCCGGGGCTTGACCGGTTGTCCTGAACGCCCCCCACCCCCAGCCCCAGCCCCCGGCTCCTGCTCCCCTCTCCCCAGCCTCGGTGCTCCGCTCCCTGCCTCGGAGGCTGCCTCTCTGCGGCGCCTGCATCGCCTCCGAGGACGCGCACCCTCCGGAGGCTGGACGTAAACCCACCACTGCCGCTGACCCGGCTCTCCGAGGGACGACTGTGAGGCCTCCCCCCCCCCCCCACCCCCGGACCGCCCTGGGGACGACTGCTAAGCCTCCCCCACCGGACCGCCCGGGGCAAGACTGCTAAGCCTCCCTCCCACACACACACACACACACTGTCGGGGGAGGACTATTAAGCTTTCCCCCTGGAGCGCCCGGGGCGGACGACTGTTAAGCCTGCCCCCGGAGTCCTCGGGGGAGGACTATTAAGCTTTCCCCCCTGGAGCGCCCGGGGGGGGACGACTATTAAGCCTGGCCCCCGGAGTCCTCGGGGGACGACTATTAAGCCTCCCCCGGACTGGCCGGGGGGCGACTATTAAGCCTCCCCCGGACCTGCTCCGTCTCGACTATTAAGCCCCCCTCTGTGGTCCTCAAGACCACTGCCGTGCTGCCCTCGGAGTGGGGTGACACCCGGGCCGGAAAGCAAACCGGCCACCAGGTCAACCCGTCGAATCCAATGGGTTGACCTGGTGGCCGGAAAGCAAACCAGCCGCCAGGTCAACCCGTCGAAACCAATGGGTTGACCTGGTGGCCGGAAAGCAAAACGGCCGCCAGGTCAACCCAGTAGATTCAGCGGGTTGACCTGGTGGCCGAACGGGGACTTTGAAAATTTGACAGCCGCTTCCCGGGGGTTGACCTGTTGTCCCGGTGGGGACTTTGAACATTTGACAGCCGCCTCCCAGGGCTTGACCTATTGTCCCGGTGGGGACTTTGAGAATTTTACAGCCGCTTCCCGGGGCTTGACCTGGTGGCCGAGTGGGGACGTTGAACATTTGACAGCCGCTTCCAGGGGGTTGACCTGTTGTCCTGAACGCCCCCCACCTCCCCCCCGGCTCCTGCTCCCCACTCCCCAGCCTCGGTGCTCCGCTCCCTGCCTCGGAGGCTGCCTCTCTGCGGCGGCTGCATCGCGTCCGAGGACGCTCACCCTCCGGAGGCTGGACGTAAAGCCTGACACCCGCCACCGCCGCCGACACGGCTCTCGGAGGGACGACTCTGAGGCCTCCCCCCACCCCCGGACCGCCCTGGGGACGACTGCTAAGCCTCCCCCCCGCCCACACCCACACCCACACTGTCGGGGGATGACTCTTAAGCCTCTCCCAGACTGCCTGGGGAACGACTATTAAGCCTGCCCCCCGGAGCACTCGGGGGACGACTATTAAGCCTCCCGCGGACTGCCCGGGGGATGACTATTAAGCCTCCCCTGGAACGACTATTAAGCCTCCCCCGGACTGGCCGGGGGGCGACTATTAAGCCTATCCTCGGGGGAGGACTATTAAGCTTTCCCCCTGGAGCGCCCGGGGGGACGACTATTAAGCCTGGCCCCCGGAGTCCTCGGGGGACGACTATTAAGCCTCCCCCGGACCTGCTCCCTCTCGACTATTAAGCCCCCCCTCTGCGGTCCTCAGCACCACTGCCGCGCTGCCCTGGGAGTGGGGTGACATCCGGTCCGGAAAGCAAACCGGCCACCAGGTCAACCCGTCGAATCCAATGGGTTGACCTGGTGGCCGGAAAGCAAACCGGTCGCCAGGTCAACCCGTCGAATCCAATGGGTTGACCTGGTGGCCGGAAAGCAAACCGGCCGCCAGGTCAACCCAGTAGATTCAGCGGGTTGACCTGGTGGCCGAACGGGGACTTTGAAAATTTGACAGCC
>NW_027053845.1:0-20782 GCF_011386835.1 Chrysemys picta bellii | reverse complement strand
TTGTGGCGCGTGGAGGCGCGAGAGCAACACGTGACTGAGAACCGCAGACACTCCCTGGGAGGGAAGAGGAATCCCACAATGCACCGGGGCTGGCAGAAGCTGCACGAAACGGCCCCACCCACCTTCTGGCGCCTCTGACCTTCTCCTAATGGCGTCCTGAGCGCCACACTCACTTCCGCTTCCGGTCTCAGCCTAGGTAGAGGAGTTTCAGGGGCGGGGCATGTGGCGGCTGGCGGGCGGGGCAGAGCGATCAGGGCAGAGGCCGAGTCCCCGGGGCAGAGCTGGTCGGAGCAGGGCGGGGCTGGGGGCGGGGCCCCGCGGAGGTTGGTCCGGCCCCGCACACCCAGGGGCGCCCGGCCCGGTCCGGCTCGGCTCGGCTCGGGGGCCCCGGGGCGCTCAGCCGCGGTGCCCGGTCCGGTCTAAGTGGCACTTTCAGCCCCAGGACATCGCCGCCCGGCCCCGGCCCGTCGCTGCGCTCGGTCCCGGTCCCCCCGCTGCACCCGGGGCCGGGGCGCTCCCGGGGGGCGGAGCCTCCGCTTCTCCCCGAGCCGCTCCGCACGGCCCCGGGACACAGAGCTCCCTGGGCTGCTCCTCTCCCCTCAGCTCAGCCCTGCTCAGGCAGCTCCAGCTCCCCCGGCCTCCTGACTGCCCCCCCGCCCCCCGTCCCCCTCCCCTCCCCTGCGCCCCCAAACTGCCGCCCTCCCCTCCCCTGCGCCCCCAAACTGCCACCCCCCCCGCCCCTGCACTGTGCCCCCAAACTGCCACCCCCCCTCCCCTCCACTGCGCCCCCAAACTGCCACCCCCCCTCCCCTCCACTGCGCCCCCAAACTGCCACCCCCCCCTCCCCTCCACTGTGCCCCCAAACTGCCACCCCCCCCGCCCCTGCACTGTGCCCCCAAACTGCCACCCCCCCTCCCCTCCACTGCGCCCCCAAACTGCCACCCCCCCTCCCCTCCACTGCGCCCCCAAACTGCCACCCCCCCTCCCCTCCACTGTGCCCCCAAACTGCCACCCCCCCTCCCCTCCACTGCGCCCCCAAACTGCCAATCCCCCTCCCCTCCACTGCGCCCCCAAACTTCCACCCCCCCCTCCCCTCCCCTCCACTGCCCCACAAACTGCCACCCGCCCCCCCCTCACCTCCACTGTGCCCCCAAACTTCCACCCCCTCTCCACTGCGCCCCCAAACTTCCACCCCCCCTCCCCTCCCCTCCACTGCGCCCCCAAACTTCCACCCCCCCCTCCCCTCCCCTCCACTGCGCCCCCAAACTTCCACCCCCCCTCCCCTCCACTGCGCCCCCAAACTTCCACCTCCCCTCCCCTCCCCTCCACTGCGCCCACAAACTGCCACCCGCCCCCCCGCCCTCACCTCCACTGCCCCACAAACTGCCACCTGCCCCCCCCTCACTTCCACTGCCCCACAAACTGCCACCTGCCCCCCCCACCCCTCCACTGCCCCACAAACTGCCACCCGCCCCCCCCTCACCTCCACTGTGCCCCCAAACTTCCACCCCCCCTCCCCTCCACTGCGCCCCCAAACTTCACCCCGCCCCCCCTCCCCTCCACTGCGCCCCCAAACTTCCCCCCGCCCCCCCACCCTCCCCTCCACTGCCCCCACAAACTTCCACCCCCCCTCCCCTCCACTGCGCCCACAAACTTCCAGCCGCCCCCGCCCTCACCTCCACTGCCCCCACAAACTTCCCCCCGCCCCCACCCTCACCTCCACTGCCCCCACAAACTTCCACCCACCCCCATCTCCACTGCGCCCACAAACTTCCACCTACCCCCACCCTCACCTCCACTGCCCCCACAAACTTCCACCCGCCCCCCCACCCTCACCTCCGCTGCCCCCACAAACTTCCACCGGACCCCCACCCTCACCTCCACTGCGCCCACAAACTTCCACCGCCCCCCCACCTCCACTGCGCCCACAAACTTCCACCCACCCCCACCTCCACTGCGCCCACAAACTTCCACCCACCTCCCAACCCCCACCCTCACCTCCACTGCCCCCACAAACTTCCACCCACCCCCACCCTCACCTCCACTGCTCCCACAAACTTCCACCCACACCCTCACCTCCACTGCCCCCACAAACTTCCACCCGTCCCCCCGCCCTCACCTCCACTGCCCCCACAAACTTCCCCCTGTCCTCCCGCCCCCACCTCCACTGCCCCCACAAACTTCCACCCGCCCCCACCTCCACTGCCCCCACAAACTTCCACCCGCCCCCGCCCCCACCCTCACCTCCACTGCCCCCACAAACTTCCACCCGCCCCCCCACCCCCACCTCCACTGCGCCCACAAACTTCCACCCGCCCCCCCACCCTCACCTCCACTGCGCCCACAAACGTCCACCCACCCCCACCTCCACTGCGCCCACAAACTTCCACCCACCCCCACCCACCCCCACCCTCACCTCCACTGCCCCCACAGACTTCCACCCACCTCCCAACCCCCACCCTCACCTCCACTGCCCCCACAAACTTCCACCCACCCTCACCCTCATCTCCACTGCCCCCACAAACTTCCACCCACCCCCACCCACCCCCCCACACTCACCTCCATTGCGCCCCATAAACTTCCACCCACGGCCACCCCACCCACACACTCACACTCCTCCCCCACTCCCCAACACACCCATACATACTCTCCCCCAACACACACACACACACACACACACACAAACTCCACTCCCCCACAACCTCCTTCCCCCATGCACACACACACTGCGTCACTGTTCAGCAATGTCAGTTGGTCGTGTTACTGACGGCTACTTTAAAAGGTGAGTTAAAAATCTCACTTTTACCATACTCTGGGCATCTGCAGGAAGTTTTGTTTAAATTGTAGGATTCTTTTAGTAAAATCAGTTTCTCCCCTTGCAAGCCATTTCTGAACATTTGTGTGCATTTATAGTAAAGCTACTTAACTGTGGTCAGTGTATCAAACAATTGTGATTAACACAAAAACCAGAAAGACGGAATTAATTTTTAAGAAATGGAAAGGACAAAACTCAGAAAAAACTAAATTGGAAAATCCCCAATAATAAAAGAGATTTCATAGGGCCCTACATAGGCGTGTACCATCTTCCGAAACCACTCCCGGGGGTGGGGATGGGCTCAGGGCTCCAGGCTTGATCGATGGAGGGGGAGCTCTGTGTTTGGGGCTCTGGTCTCCCACAACTGGGTAGAGACTCCAGGATCCGGGCTATAGCACCCAGGGCGGAGGCGGGGAGGGAGGACTCCGGGCTTGTGGTCCAAGCTCAAGCCACCAAGAGAGATGAAGGGAAGAGACCTGGTCTTCGGCTGCCATGGGGGGGAGATCAGGGCTCCAAGCTTCAGCCGCTGGGGAGGTGGAGGGGAGTGGGGGGGGTCTGGGCTCTGCGACTCATCCACAGGAGGGCAGGGAGGGAGGTTGGGGCTCTGGACTTCAGCCACAAGACGGGTGAGGGGGTCAGTGCTCTGGGCTTCAGCCACTGGGGTGACAGCCCCTCCCCCAATGCACTGGCCCCCAGACCCTCTCACCTGCTCCACCAGAGCGAAACCCAGTCCAGCTCGTCCCGCTGCAGCTCGCAGACCCCTCAGTACAGCCCCACCTTCACCTGGTCTTGCTCAGGGCAGCTGTCAGGCTCCTTGAATTCAAAGTTTGTAAACTACTTTGTGACTCCCCAGGTACAATGTGATATATTCTGTCCATGCAAAGTATCAGTCCTTTGTCAGTCCCTCCCAGAAATCAAAATTCCTGTTGCTAATGGTACCAGCCTCTGTCTGTATGCCTGTGTGTGTGTGTGTATGCATAAGTTTATTGTGATGTCATGTGTGACAAGAGCAAAGACCTTTCTGGTTCAGCATTCTTGCCCTGCCTTCAGTCTGCCAACTTGCTTGGTTGACAACGACTAGTGAACCCAGGAGCTGATAGACGCGTACTATCCATCTGTCAACAACTTATTGAATCAGCTATTTCCACAGGTTTTCGGAAGATGAGATTTTACAAAAGGTAATTCCCAGATTCTTTTCCTGCTCCTTAGATCACACATGACAGGTTGTTGCCTCCTTCATAGTTTCATAGATTCTAGGACAGGAAGGGACCTCGAGAGGTCATTGAGTCCAGTCCCCTGCCCTCATGGCAGGACCAAATACTGTTTAGACCATGCTGGACCCTCTCCAACTTCTCCACATCTTCCTTGAAATGTGGTGCCCAGAACTGGACACAATACTCCAGTTGAGGCCTAACCAGCGCAGAGTAGAGCGCAAGAATGACTTCTCATGTCTTGCTCACAACACACCTGTTAATGCATCCCAGAATCATGTTTGCTTTTTTGGCAACAGCATCACACTGTTGACTCATATTTAGCTTGTGGTCCACTATAACCCCTAGATCCCTTTCTGCCGTACTCCTTCCTAGACAGTCTCTTCCCATTCCGTATGTGTGAAACTGATTGTTCCTTCCTAAGTGGAGCACTGTGCATTGGTCTTTGTTAACAGGTCATCCTATTTACCTCAGACCATTTCTCAAATTTGTCCAGATCATTTTGAATTATGACCCTATCCTCCAAAGCAGTTGCAATCCCTCCCAGTTTGGTATCATCTGCAAATGTAATAAGCGTACTTTCTATGCCAATATCTAAGTTGTTGATGAAGATATTGAACAGAGCCGGTCCCAAAACAGACCCCTGCGGAACCCCACTCGTTATGGCTTTCCAGCAGGATTGGGAACCATTAATAACTACTCTCTGAGTACGGTTATCCAGCCAGTTATGCACCCACCTTATAGTAGCCCCATCTAAGTTGTATTTGCCTAGTTTATCGATAAGAATATCATGCGAGACCCTATCAAATGCCTTACTGAAGTCTAGGTATACCACATCCACCGCTTCTCCCTTATCCACAAGACTCGTTATCCTATCAAAGAAAGCTATCAGATTGGTTTGACATGATTTGTTCTTCACAAATCCATGCTGGCTGTTCCCTATCACCTTACCACCTTCCAAGTGTTTGCAGATGATTTCCTTAATTACTTGCTCCATTATCTTCCCTGGCACAGAAGTTAAACTCACTGGGGTCTGTAGTTTCCTGGGTTGTTTTTATTTCCCTTTTTATAGATGGGCACTATATTTGCCCTTTTCCAGTCTTCTGGAATCTCTCCCGTCTCCCATGATTTTCCAAAGATAATAGCTAGAGGCTCAGATACCTCCTCTATTAGCTCCTTGAGTATTCTAGGATGCATTTCATCAGGCCCGGGTGACTTGCAGGCATCTAACTTTTCTAAGTGATTTTTAACTTGTTCTTTTTTTATTTTATCTGCTAAACCTACCCCCTTCCCATTAGCATTCACTATGTTAGGCATTCCTTCAGACTTCTCGGTGAAGACCGAAACAAAGAAGTCATTAAGCATCTCCGCCATTTCCAAGTTTCCTGTTACTGTTTCTCCCTCTTCACTAAGCAGTGGGCCTACCCTGTCTTTGGTCTTCCTCTTGCTTCTAATGTATTGATAAAAAGTCTTCTTGTTTCCCTTTATTCCCGTAGCTAGTTTGAGCTCATTTTGTGCCTTTGCCTTTCTAATCTTGCCCCTGCATTCCTGTGTTGTTTGCCTATATTCATCCTTTGTAATCTGTCCCAGTTTCCATTTTTTATATGACTCCTTTTTATTTTTTAGATCATGCAAGATCTCATGGTTAAGCCAAGGTGGTCTTTTGCCACATTTTCTATCTTTCCTAACCAGCGGAATAGCTTGCTTTTGGGCCCTTAATAGTGTCCCTTTGAAAAACTGCCAACTCTCCTCAGTTGTTTTTCCCCTCAGTCTTGATTCCCATGGGACCTTACCTATCAGCTCTCTGAGCTTACCAAAATCTGCCTTCCTGAAATCCATTGTCTCTATTTTGCTGTTCTCCCTTCTACCCTTCCTTAGAATTGCAAACTCTATGATTTCATGATCACTTTCACCCAGGCTGCCTTCTACTTTCAAATTCTCAACGAGTTCCTCCCTATTTGTTAAAATCAAGTCTAGAACAGCTTCCCCCCTAGTAGCTTTTTCAACCTTCCGAAATAAAAAGTTGTCTACAATGCAGTCCAGGAATTTGTTGGATAGTCTGTGCCCCGCTGTGTTATTTTCCCAACATATATCCGGATAGTTGAAGTCCCCCATCACCACCAAATCTTGGGCTTTGGATGATTTTGTTAGTTGCTTAAAAAAAGCCTCATCCACCTCTTCCACCTGGTTAGGTGGCCTGTAGTAGACTCCTAGCATGACATCTCCCTTGTTTTTTACCCCTTTTAGCCTAACCCAGAGACTCTCAACACTTCCGTCTCCTATGTCCATCTCTACCTCAGTCCAAGTGTGTACATTTTTAATATACAAGGCAACACCTCCTCCCTTTTTCCCCTATCTATCCTTCCTGAGCAAGCTGTACCCATCCACACCAACATTCCAATCACGTGTATTATCCCACCAAGTTTCAGTGATGCCAACAATGTCATAGTTGTATTTATTTATTAGCACTTTCAGTTCTTCCTGCTTATTCCCCATACTTCTCGCATTTGTATATAGGCATCTAAGATACTGGTTTGATCTTTCCTCCCAGTTTTGTCCTGACCCTCCTTTCCCTCTGACAATATAGCCCACACTCCCTCTCGTTTTTGACCCATCTCCCCGGTCTCCATGTTCCCCACTTACCTGTGGGCTTTGCTCACCTGTCCCCGTCGAACCTAGTTTAAAGCCCTCCTCACTAGGTTAGCCAGTCTGTGTCCAAAGGTACTAAAAACTTGAGCTGTGGTTTGGAGGTGGAACAGCTGTCAAGGGCACTGAGGGGGAGATAGCAGGAGCTCATCCTTCAAGGATGGGGGTTGGCACTGGAGGTTACTAGAAAGGACAAGAAGACTCCATTCTGGGGTTCAGGAGGTGAATTTATCCCTCAGTGGTGGGCAGGTGATGGGTGGAAGTAGTGCTGGTTCCAGGTGCCCTTAATTCCCGCTGATTCCTCGGGGCGTATGAGTCTCTGACAGGTTCTCGTTTCCTTGCAGCAGGAGGACGTCACGGCCAAAGCGATGCACCAGCTCCGCATCATCCGGCACTTGCGCCAGATTCCTGAGACACTGCAGGGGCTGTGCCTCTGAGGTCATCAGCAACTCCCGCTCCCTGCTGCAGGTACTGCTCTGGCTCACTGTAAATGGGGAGCTAGTGGAAGGGGAAATGGAGCCCCCTAGCACTCACTAAAAGGGAAAGTGGTGGATTCTCCATCTCTTGATGTCATTGAAGGAAGACTAGATGCCTTTCTGGAATGTGTGTGCCCCAAAAGTAACTATTGTACTATACAGCAAGCCTATGATATGCAGGGAGTTAGATGAGATGCTCTAAAGGTCTCTTCTGGCCATAAAGTCTACTAATTTTGGAAACACTGAGTGTAGCATTGGGAGCAGCCTCTGATGTTTGTTTTACTGTCTAGCCCGCTTGCTTCCTAGAATGAGGATGCATTGAGTGGGGTGATCCACAGAGAGTAGCTCAAACCTTCAAAGTGTCAGGCCAGTAGCAGGACATTAGCACTTTAGGGTTTGGTTGGGTGTGGCAGTGATATCACAAAGGCCTTATCCTGGACCTCAGCCTATGGGTCAAAGGTGTTAGGGAGGTGGTTACCTGAGAGAGAGATGCTGACATCAGCCAGGCAGGACAGGAGCGCAGGGCCAGGGAAACCTCAGAGACCCCTTTGGCTTTGCTTTAGCAAGTCTCCTTCTCGAGGTCTCCCTTTTTAGGACTCAGAGAGTATTAGGGTTCAAGTATGTGAGTGCGAGGAGGAACCTCTTTCGAGTTTCTCCTTTTATTGATTTTACTAGAAAACAGACGTGCCTGTTGAGAAGGTAAGAACCTTGGAGAGGTTTTTAACCTGCTCAGTCTGCAGTCTGATCCATCTGGTGCCAGCTGAATTCTAGGCATGGAAAACACTAGTTCAAGGTGGCAGAATTTTATAGCCCACCTGGGATTTTGTGCCGTAGAATCACTGGGGACATTAGGGTTTGTCCTTTTCGTTTTACCTTTTCCTCCATCCCTCCTTCCTTTCTCTTTATCTCTTACTTCTTTTGTCCTTTCTCTTGTTCCCCTCCCACCACCAGGAGTGGTATATGTGTGTGTGTGTGTGTGTGTGTGTGTTGCTGGGGGTGCTCTTCACCTCCCCTTGTTGGGAGTTGATCCAAAACTGTATGGTTGAAATAGTGCTTGGACTGCACTGACACTAGATGCTGCCATCGTGTGGTTTAGCATTAGTGTCTGGGATGACTTGGGGCAAGATCTCAACCTCCCCGCAACCCACTTCACTGCTGCCAGAATCCCACCTGCCCCCCCTGCTAGAGCCGCCTCCCTGGCCAACCTGGGTGGGGGTGGAGAAGAGGGTTCTGATAACTTGAGCTGTGGTTTGGAGGTGGAACAGCTGTCAAGGGCACTGAGGGGGAGGTAGCAGGAGCTCACCCTACAAGGACGGGGGTTGGCACTGGAGATTACTAGAAAGGAGAAGACGACTCCATTCTGGGGTTCAGGAGGTGAATTCATCCCTCAGTGGTGGGCAGGTGCTGGGTGTAAATACTGCTGGTTCCAGGTGTCCTTAATTGCCCCTGATTCCTCGGGGCATTTGAGTCTCTGACAGGTTCTCGTTCCCTTGCAGGAGGAGGAGGTCACGGCCAAAGGGATGCACCAGCTCCGCATCATCCGGCACTTACGCCATGTGCCTGAGACACTGCAGGGGCTGTTCCTCTGAGGCCTTAGCAACTCCCTCTCCCTGCTGCAGGTACTGCTCTGGCTCACTGTAAATGGGGAGCTAGTGGAAGGGGAAATGGAGCCCCCTGGCACTCACTAAAAGGGAAAGTGGTGGATTCTCCAACTCTTGATGTCATTGATTGAAGACTAGATGCCTTTCTGGAATGTGTGTGCCCAAAAAGTAACTATTGTACTATACTGGAAGCCTATGATATGCAGGGGGTTAGATGAGATGCTGTAAAGGTCTCTTCTGGCCAGAAAGTCTCCTACTTTTGGAAACACTGAGTGTAGTATTGGGAGCAGCCTCTGATGTTTTACTGTCTAGCTAGCTTGCTTCCTAGAATGAAGACGAATTTTGTGGTGTGATCCACAGAGCGTAGCTCAAACCTTCAAAGTGTCAGGCCAGCAGCAGGACATGAGCACTTTAGGGTTTGGTTGGGTGTGGCAGTGATATCACAAAGGCTTTTTCAAGGACCTCAGCGTACTGGTCAAAGGTGTTAGGGAGGTGGTGACCTCAGAGAGAGATGCTGTCTTCAGCCAGGGAGGACAGGGGCTTACGACCAGGGAAACCTCAGAGACCCCTGTGGCTTTGCTTCAGCAAGTCTCCTTCTCGAGGTTTCTTTTTGAGGACTGAGAGAGTGTTAGGGTTGACGTATGTGAGTGCGAGCAGGAGCCTCTTTCGAGTTTTCTCCTTTCCTTTTACTGATTTTACTTGAAAATTAGAAGGTAAGAGCCTCCAAGAGGTTTTGGAACCTGCTCAGTCTGATCCATCTGGTGCCAGCTGAATTGTCGGCATGGAAAACAGTAGTTTAAGGTGGCAGAATTTTCTTCCCTCCCTGGAATTTTGTCCCGTGGAATCACTGGGGATACTAGGGTTTGTCCTTTTCGTTTTACCTTTTCCTCCATCCCTCCTTCCTTTCTCTTCATCTCTTACTTCTTTTGTCCTTTCTCTTGTTCCCCTCCCACCTCCAGGAGTGGTGTGTGTGTTGCTGGGGGTGCTCTTCACCTCCCCTTGTGGGAAGTTGATCCAAAACTGTCGGGTTCAAATAGTGCTTGGACTCCACTGACACTAGATGCTGCCATCCTGTGGCTTAGCATTAGTGTCTGGGACAACTTGGGGCAAGATCTCAACTTCCCCGCAACCCACTTCACTGCTGGCAGAATCCCTCCTGCCCCCCCTGCTAGGGCCGCCTCCCTGCGCAACCTGGGTTGGGGTGGCGAAGAGGGTTCTGATAACTTGAGCTGTGGTTTGGAGGTAGAACAGCTGTGAAGGGTACTGAGGGGGAGGTAGCAGGAGCTCACCCTACAAGGTGGTGGGTTGGCACTGGAGGTTACTAGAAAGGACAAGAAGACTCCATTCTGGGGTTCAGGAGGTGAATTCATCCCTCAGTGGTGGGCAGGTAGTCAGTTTAAATACTGCTGGTTCCAGGTTCCCTTAATTCCCCCTGATTCCTCGGAGCGTTTGAGTCTCTGACAGGTTCTCGTTCCCTTGCAGGAGGAGGACGTCACGGCCAAAGTGATGCACCCGCATCATCCGCCACTTGCGCCAGGTGCCTGAGACACTGCAGGGGCTGCGCCTCTGAGGCCTTCAGCAACTCCCGCTCCCTTCCGCAGGTACTGCTCTGTCTCCCTGTAAATGGCGAGCTAGTGGAAGGGGAAATGGAGCCCCCTGGCACTCACTAAAAGGGAAAGTGGTGGATTCTCCATCTCTCGATGTCATTGAATGAAGACTAGATGCCTTTCTGGAATGTGTGTGCCCAAAAAGTAACTATTGTACTATACAGGAGGCCTATGATATGCAGGGGCTTAGATGAGATGCTCTAAAGGTCTCTTGTGGCCATAAAGTCTACAAATTTTGGAAACACCGAGTGTAGTATTGGGAGCAGCCTCTGATGTTTTACTGTCTAGCCGGCTTGCTTCCTAGAATGAAGACGCATTGAGTGGGGTGATCCACAGAGAGTACCTGTGTCAAGGCTGTATCCCCACTTTGAAGTTTAGGGTACAAATGTAGGGGCCTGCATGAAAACTTCTAAGCTTAACTACCATCCCAAGGCTAATTTCCTCCCCTGGGTAGCCTTGAGAAACCTTTCACCAATTCCCTGGTGAATACAGATCCAAACCCCTTGGATCTTAAAACAAGGAGAAATAAACCATCCCCCCTCCTTCCTCCCACCAACTTCTGGTGAATACAGATCCAACCCCCTTGGATCTAAAAGAAGGAGAAATTAACCATTCCCCTCCTTCCTCCCACCAACTCCTGGTGAATCAAGATCCAAACTCCTTGGATCTTAAAACAAGGAAAAATCAATCCGGTTCTTAAAAATAAGGCTTTTAATTAAAGGAAAAGGTAAAAATCATCTCTGTAAAATCAGTATGGAAATTAACCTTACAGGGTAATCAAACTTAAAGAGCTCAGAGGACTCCCCTCTAGTCTTAGGTTCAAAGTACAGCAAACAAAGATAAACACTCTAGTAAAAGGTACATTTATAAGTTGAGAAAACAAAGGAAAACTAACACGCCTTGTTGGAAATAGGAGAGACTTGTTTAGAAAGATGTGGAGAACCTGGATTGATGTCTGGTCCCTCTCAGTCCCGAGGGCGAACACCCACACAAACAAAGAACACAAACAAAAGCCTTCCCCTCCCCAAGATTTGAAAGTATCTTGTCCCCTTATTGGTCCTTTAGGTCAGATGCCAGCCAGGTTACCTGAGCTTCTTAACCCTTTACAGGGAAAAGGATTTTGGAGTCTCTGGCCAGGAGGGATTTTATAGTACTGTACACAGGACAGCTGTTACCCTTCCCTTTATAGTTATGACAACCTAAAACCTTCAAAGTGTCAGGCCAGCAGCAGGACATTAGCACTTGAGAGTTTGGTTGGGTGTGGCAGTGACATCACAAAGGCCTTTTGCAGGATGTCAGCTTATTGGTCAAATGTGTTAGGGAGGTGGTGACCTCAGAGAGAGATGCTGACATCAGCCTGGCAGGACAGGAGCACAGGGCCAGGGAAACCTCAGAGACCCCTGTGGCTTTGCTTCAGCAAGTCTCCTTCTCGAGGTCTCTCTTTGAGGACTGAGAGAGTATTAGGGTTCACGTACGTGAGTGCGTGCAGGAGCCTCTTTCGAGTTTTCTCCTTTCCTTTTACTGATTTTACTAGAAAACAGACGTCCCTGTTTAGAAGGTAAGAGCCTCCAAGAGGTTTTGGCAGCTGCTCAGTCTGATCCATCTGGTGCCAGCTGAATTCTAGGCATGGAAAACAGTAGTTTAAGATGGCAGAATTTTATTCCATCCCTTGGATTTTGTGCCGTAGAATCACTGGGGACATTAGGGTTTGTCCTTTTTGTTTTACCTTTTCCTCCATCCCTCCTTCCTTTCTCTTCATCTCTTACTTCTTTTGTCCTTTCTCCTGTTCCTCGAAAACTGTGGGGTTGAAATAGTGTTTGGACTCCACTAACACTAGATGCTGCCATCCTGTGGCTTAGCATTAGTGTCTGGGATGACTTGGGTCAAGATCTCAACTTCCCCGCAACCCACTTCATTGCTGCCAGAATCCCTCCTGCCCCACCTGCTAGAGCCGCCTCCCTGGCCAACCTGGGTGGGGGTGGAGAACAGTGTTTTTTTCATACATTCATAGATTATCGGACTGGAAGGGACCTCGAGAGGTCATCGAGTCCAGTCCCCTGCCCGCGTGGCAGGACCAAATACCATCTAGACCATCCCTGATAGACATTTATCTAACCTACTCTTAAATATCTCAAGAGATGGAGATTCCACAACCTCCCTCGGCAATTTATTCCAGTGTTTAACCACCCTGACAGTTAGGAACTTTTTCCTAATGTCCAACCTAGACCTCCCTTGCTGCACTTTAAACCCATTGCTTCTGGTTCTATCCTTAGAGGCTAAGGTGAACAAGTTTTCTCCCTCCTCCTTATGACACCCTTTTAAATACCTGAAAACTGCTATCATGTCTCCTCTCAGTCTTCTCTTTTCCAAACTAAACAAAGCCAATTCTTTCAGCCTTCCTTCATAGGTCATGTTCTCAAGACCTTTAATCATTCTTGTTGCTCTTCTCTGGACCCTTTCCAATTTCTCCACATCTTTTTTAAAATGCGGTGCCCAGAACTGGACACAATACTCCAGCTGAGGCCTAACCAGAGCAGAGTAGAGCGGAAGAATGACTTCTCGTGTCTTGCTCACAACACACCTGTTAATACATCCCAGAATCAGGTTTGCTTTTTTTGCAACAGCATCACACTGTTGACTCATATTTAGCTTGTGGTCCACTATAACCCCTAGATCCCTTTCTGCCGTACTCCTTCCTAGACAGTCTCTTCCCATTCTGTATGTGTGAAACTGATTGTTCCTTCCTAAGTGGAGCACTTTGCATTTGTCTTTGTTAAACTTCATCCTGTTTAACTCAGACCATTTCTCCAATTTGTCCAGATCATTTTGAATTATGACCCTGTCCTCCAAAGCAGTTGCAATCCCTCCCAGTTTGGTATCATCCGCAAACTTAATAAGCGTACTTTCTATGCCAATATCTAAGTCGTTGATGAAGATATTGAACAGCGCCGGTCCCAAAACAGACCCCTGCGATACCCCACTCGTTATGGCTTTCCAGCAGGATTGGGAACTATTAATAACAACTCTCTGAGTACGGTTATCCAGCCAGTTATGCACCCACCTTATAGTAGCCCCATCTAAATTGTATTTGCCTAGTTTATCAATAAGAATATCATGCGAGACCGTATCAAATGCCTTACTAAAGTCTAGGTATACCACATCCACAGCCTCACCCTTATCCACAAGGCTCGTTATCCTATCAAAGAAAGCTATCAGATTGGTTTGACATGATTTGTTCTTCACAAATCCATGCTGGCTGTTCCCTATCACCTTACCACCTTCCAAGTGTTTGCAGATGATTTCCTTAATTACTTGCTCCATTATCTTCCCTGGCACAGAAGTTAAACTCACTGGGGTCTGTAGTTTCCTGGGTTGTTTTTATTTCCCATTTTATAGATGGGCACTATATTTACCCTTTTCCAGTCTTCTGGAATCTCTCCCGTCTCCCATGATTTTCCAAAGATAATAGCTAGAGGCTCAGATACCTCCTCTATTAGCTCCTTGAGTATTCTAGGATGCATTTCATCAGGCCCGGGTGACTTGCAGGCATCTAACTTTTCTAAGTGATTTTTAACTTGTTCTTTTTTTATTTTATCTGCTAAACCTACCCCCTTCCCATTAGCATTCACTATGTTAGGCATTCCTTCAGACTTCTCGGTGAAGACCGAAACAAAGAAGTCATTAAGCATCTCCGCCATTTCCAAGTTTCCTGTTACTGTTTCTCCCTCTTCACTAAGCAGTGGGCCTACCCTGTCTTTGGTCTTCCTCTTGCTTCTAATGTATTGATAAAAAGTCTTCTTGTTTCCCTTTATTCCCGTAGCTAGTTTGAGCTCATTTTGTGCCTAGGCCTTTCTAATCTTGCCCCTGCATTCCTGTGTTGTTTGCCTATATTCATCCTTTGTAATCTGTCCCAGTTTCCATTTTTTATATGACTCCTTTTTATTTTTTAGATCATGCAAGATCTCATGGTTAAGCCAAGGTGGTCTTTTGCCACATTTTCTATCTTTCCTAACCAGCGGAATAGCTTGCTTTTGGGCCCTTAATAGTGTCCCTTTGAAAAACTGCCAACTCTCCTCAGTTGTTTTTCCCCTCAGTCTTGATTCCCATGGGACCTTACCTATCAGCTCTCTGAGCTTACCAAAATCTGCCTTCCTGAAATCCATTGTCTCTATTTTGCTGTTCTCCCTTCTACCCTTCCTTAGAATTGCAAACTCTATGATTTCATGATCACTTTCACCCAGGCTGCCTTCTACTTTCAAACTCTCAACGAGTTCCTCCCTATTTGTTAAAATCAAGTCTAGAACAGCTTCCCCCCAGTAGCTTTTTCAACCTTCTGAAATAAAAAGTTGTCTCCAATGCAGTCCAGGAATTTGTTGGATAGTCTGTGCCCCGCTGTGTTATTTTCCCAACATATAGCCGGATAGTTGAAGTCCCCCATCACCACCAAATCTTGGGCTTTGGATGATTTTGTTAGTTGCTTAAAAAAAGCCTCATCCACCTCTTCCACCTGGTTAGGTGGCCTGTAGTAGACTCCTAGCATGACATCTCCCTTGTTTTTTACCCCTTTTAGCCTAACCCAGAGACTCTCAACACTTCCGTCTCCTATGTCCATCTCTACCTCAGTCCAAGTGTGTACATTTTTAATATACAAGGCAACACCTCCTCCCTTTTTCCCCTGTCTATCCTTCCTGAGCAAGCTGTACCCATCCACACCAACATTCCAATCACGTGTATTATCCCACCAAGTTTCAGTGATGCCAACAATGTCATAGTTGTATTTATTTATTAGCACTTGCAGTTCTTCCTGCTTATTCCCCATACTTCTCGCATTTGTATATAGACATCTAAGATACTGGTTTGATCTTTCCTCCCAGTTTTGTCCTGACCCTCCTTTCCCTCTGACAATATAGCCCACACTCCCTCTCCTTTTTTACCCATCTCCCCGGTCTCCATGTTCCCCACTTACCTGTGGGCTTTGCTCACCTGTCCCCGTCGAACCTAGTTTAAAGCCCTCCTCACTAGGTTAGCCAGTCTGTGTCCAAAGGTACTAATAACTTGAGCTGTGGTTTGGAGGTGGAACAGCTGTCAAGGGCACTGAGGGGGAGATAGCAGGAGCTCATCCTTCAAGGAGGGGGGTTGGCACTGGAGGTTACTAGAAAGGACAAGAAGACTCCATTCTGGGGTTCAGGAGGTGAATTTATCCCTCAGTGGTGGGCAGGTGATGCGTGGAATTAGTGCTGGTTCCAGGTGCCCTTAATTCCCGCTGATTCCTCGGGGCGTTTGAGTCTCTGACAGGTTCTCGTTCCCTTGCAGCAGGAGGACGTCACGGCCAAAAGTGATGCACCAGCTCCGCATCATCCGGCACTTGCGCCACATTCCTGAGACACTGCAGGGGCTGTGCCGCTGAGGCCATCAGCAACTCCCGCTCCCTGCTGCAGGTACTGCTCTGGCTCACTGTAAATGGGGAGCTAGTGGAAGGGGAAATGGAGCCCCCTGGCACTCACTAAAAGGGAAAGTGGTGGATTCTCCATCTCTTGATGTCATTGAAGGAAGACTAGATGCCTTTCTGCAATGTGTGTGCCCAAAAAGTAACTATTGTACTATACAGCAAGCCTATGGTATGCAAGGGGTTAGATGAGATGCTCTAAAGGCCTCTTCTGGCCATAAAGTCCCCTAATTTTGGAAACACTGAGTGTAGCATTGGGAGCAGCCTCTGATGTTTTACCGTCTAGCCGGCTTGCTTCCTAGAATGAACAGGCATTGAGTGGGGTGATCCACAGAGAGTAGCTGAAACCTTCAAAGTGTCAGGCCAGCAGCAGGACATTAGCACTTCCGGGGAAGGGTGGGTGTGGCAGTGATATCACAAAGGCCTTTTGCAGGACGTCAGCCTATTGGTCAAAGGTGTTAGGGAGGTGGTGACCTCCGAGAGAGATGCTGACATCAGCCTGGCAGGACAGGAGCACAGGGCCAGGGAAACCTCAGAGACCCCTGTGGCTTTGCTTCAGCAAGTCTCCTTCTCGAGGTCTCTCTTTGAGGACTGAGAGAGTGTTAGGGTTGACGTATGTGAGTGTGAGCAGGAGCCTCTTTCGAGTTTTCTCCTTTCCTTTGACGGATTTTACTAGAAAACAGACGTCCCTATTTAGAAGGTAAGAGCCTCCAAGAGGTTTTGGAACCTGCTCAGTCTGATCCATCTGGTGCCAGCTGAATTCTAGGCATGGAAAACAGTAGTTTAAGATGGCAGAATTTTATTCCCTCCCTGGGATTTTGTCCCGTAGAATCACTGGGGACATTAGGGTTTGTCCTTTTCGTTTTACCTTTTCCTCCATCCCTCCTTCCTTTCTCTTCATCTCTTACTTCTTTTGTCCTTTCTCCTGTTCCCCTTTCACCACCAGGAGTGGTGTGTGTGTGTGTGTGTGTGTGTGTTTGTGTGTGTGTTGCTGGGGGTGCTCTTCACCTCCCCTTGTTGGGAGTTGATCCAGAACTGTATGGTTGAAATAGTGCTTGGACTCCACTGACACTAGATGCTGCCATCGTGTGGTTTAGCATTAGTGTCTGGGATGACTTGGGGCAAGATCTCAACCTCCCCGCAACCCACTTCACTGCTGCCAGAATCCCACCTGCCCCCCCTGCTAGAGCCGCCTCCCTGCCCAACCTGGGTGGGGGTGGAGAAGAGGGTTCTGATAACTTGAGCTGTGGTTTGGAGGTGGAACAGCTGTCAAGGGCACTGAGGGGGAGGTAGCAGGAGCTCACCCTACAAGGACGGGGGTTGGCACTGGAGATTCCTAGAAAGGAGAAGACGACTCCATTCTGGGGTTCAGGAGGTGAATTCATCCCTCAGTGGTGGGCAGGTGCTGGGTGTAAATACTGCTGGTTCCAGGTGTCCTTAATTGCCCCTGATTCCTCGGGGCATTTGAGTCTCTGACAGGTTCTCGTTCCCTT
Organism: Chrysemys picta bellii; assembly: GCF_011386835.1. Classification (NCBI taxonomy): domain Eukaryota; kingdom Metazoa; phylum Chordata; order Testudines; family Emydidae; genus Chrysemys; species Chrysemys picta. The sequence continues at coordinate 3,487 of NW_027053845.1, read as the reverse complement.
GCAGGAGGAGGACGTCACGGCCAAAGGGATGCACCAGCTCCGCATCATCCGGCACTTACGCCATGTGCCTGAGACACTGCAGGAGCTGTTCCTCTGAGGCCTTAGCAACTCCCTCTCCCTGCTGCAGGTAGTGCTCTGGCTCACTGTAAATGGGGAGCTAGTGGAAGGGGAAATGGAGCCCCCTGGCACTCACTAAAAGGGAAAGTGGTGGATTCTCCAACTCTTGATGTCATTGATTGAAGACTAGATGCCTTTCTGGAATGTGTGTGCCCAAAAAGTAACTATTGTACTATACTGGAAGCCTATGATATGGAGGGGGTTAGATGAGATGCTGTAAAGGTCTCTTTTGGCCATAAAGTCTCCTACTTTTGGAAACACTGAGTGTAGTATTGGGAGCAGCCTCTGATGTTTTACTGTCTAGCTAGCTTGCTTCCTAGAATGAAGACGAATTTTGTGGTGTGATCCACAGAGCGTAGCTCAAACCTTCAAAGTGTCAGGCCAGCAGCAGGACATGAGCACTTTAGGGTTTGGTTGGGTGTGGCAGTGATATCACAAAGGCTTTTTCAAGGACCTCAGCGTACTGGTCAAAGGTGTTAGGGAGGTGGTGACCTCAGAGAGAGATGCTGTCTTCAGCCAGGGAGGACAGGGGCTTACGACCAGGGAAACCTCAGAGACCCCTGTGGCTTTGCTTCAGCAAGTCTCCTTCTCGAGGTTTCTTTTTGAGGACTGAGAGAGTGTTAGGGTTGACGTATGTGAGTGCGAGCAGGAGCCTCTTTCGAGTTTTCTCCTTTCCTTTTACTGATTTTACTTGAAAATTAGAAGGTAAGAGCCTCCAAGAGGTTTTGGAACCTGCTCAGTCTGATCCATCTGGTGCCAGCTGAATTCTCGGCATGGAAAACAGTAGTTTAAGGTGGCAGAATTTTCTTCCCTCCCTGGAATTTTGTCCCGTGGAATCACTGGGGACACTAGGGTTTGTCCTTTTCGTTTTACCTTTTCCTCTATCCCTCCTTCCTTTCTCTTCATCTCTTACTTCTTTTGTCCTTTCTCTTGTTCCCCTCCCACCTCCAGGAGTGGTGTGTGTGTTGCTGGGGGTGCTCTTCACCTACCCTTGTGGGAAGTTGATCCAAAACTGTCGGGTTCAAATAGTGCTTGGACTCCACTGACACTAGATGCTGCCATCCTGTGGCTTAGCATTAGTGTCTGGGACAACTTGGGGCAAGATCTCAACTTCCCCGCAACCCACTTCACTGCTGGCAGAATCCCTCCTGCCCCCCCTGCTACGGCCGCCTCCCTGCGCAACCTGGGTTGGGGTGGAGAAGAGGGTTCTGATAACTTGAGCTGTGGTTTGGAGGTAGAACAGCTGTCAAGGGTACTGAGTGGGAGGTAGCAGGAGCTCACCCTACAAGGTGGTGGGTTGGCACTGGAGGTTACTAGAAAGGACAAGAAGACTCCATTCTGGGGTTCAGGAGGTGAATTCATCCCTCAGTGGTGGGCAGGTAGTCAGTTTAAATACTGCTGGTTCCAGGTGCCCTTAATTCCCCCTGATTCCTCGGGGCGTTTGAGTCTCTGACAGGTTCTCGTTCCCTTGCAGCAGGAGGACGTCACGGCCAAAAGTGATGCACCAGCTCCGCATCATCCGGCACTTGCGCCAGATTCCTGAGACACTGCAGGGGCTGTGCCTCTAAGGCCATCAGCAACTCCCGCTCCCTGCTGCAGGTACTGCTCTGGCTCACTGTAAATGGGGAGATAGTGGAAGGGGTAATGGAGCCCCCTGGCACTCACTAAAAGGGAAAGTGGTGGATTCTCCATCTCTTAATGTCATTGAAGGAAGACTAGATCCCTTTCTGGAATGTGTGTGCCCAAAGAGTAACTATTGTACTATACAGCAAGCCTATGGTATGCAAGGGGTTAGATGAGATGCTCTAAAGGTCTCTTCTGGCCATAAAGTCCCCTAATGTTGGAAACACTGAGTGTAGCATTGGGAGCAGCCTCTGATGTTTTACTGTCTAGCCCGCTTGCTTCCTAGAATGAGGATGCATTGAGTGGGGTGATCCACAGAGAGTAGCTCAAACCTTCAAAGTGTCAGACCAGTAGCAGGACATTAGCACTTTAGGGTTTGGTTGGGTGTGGCAGTGATATCACAAAGGCCTTATCCTGGACCTCAGCCTATGGGTCAAAGGTGTTAGGGAGGTGGTTACCTGAGAGAGAGATGCTGACATCAGCCAGGCAGGACAGGAGCACAGGGCCAGGGAAACCTCAGAGACCCCTGTGGCTTTGCTTCAGCAAGTCTCCTTCTCGAGGTCTCTCTTTGAGGACTGAGAGAGTGTTAGGGTTGACGTATGTGAGTGTGAGCAGGAGCCTCTTTAGAGTTTTCTCCTTTCCTTTTGACGGATTTTACTAGAAAACAGACGTCCCTATTTAGAAGGTAAGAGCCTCCAAGAGGTTTTGGAACCTGCTCAGTCTGATCCATCTGGTGCCAGCTGAATTCTAGGCATGGAAAACAGTAGTTTAAGATGGCAGAATTTTATTCCCTCCCTGGGATTTTGTCCCGTAGAATCACTGGGGACATTAGGGTTTGTCCTTTTCGTTTTACCTTTTCCTCCATCCCTCCTTCCTTTCTCTTCATCTCTTACTTCTTTTGTCCTTTCTCCTGTTCCCCTTTCACCACCAGGAGTGGTGTGTGTGTGTGTGTGTGTGTGTGTGTGTGTGTGTGTGTGTGTGTGTGTGTGTTGCTGGGGGTACTCTTCACCTCCCCTTGTGGGGAGTTCATCCAAAACTGTATGGTTGAAATAGTGCTTGGACTCCACTGACACTAGATGCTGCCATCCTGTGGCTTAGCATTAGTGTCTGGGATGACTTGGGGCAAGATCTCAACCTCCCCTCAACCCACTTCACTTCTGGCAGAATCCCTCCTGCCCCCCCGCTAGAGCCGCCTGGATGCCCAACCTGGTTGGGAGTGCAGAAGAGGGTTCTGATAACTTGAGGTTTGGTTTGGAGGTGGAACATCTGTGAAGAACACTGACGGGGAGGTAGCAGGAGCTAATCCTACAAGGAGGGGGGTTGGCACTGGAGGATACTAGAAAGGACAAGAAGACTCCATTCTGGGGTTCAGGAGGTGAATTCATCCCTCAGCGGTGGGCAGGTGGTGGGTGGAAATACTGCTGGTTCCAGGTGCCCTTAATTCCCCCTGATTCCTCTGGACCTTTGAGTTTCTGACAGGTTCTCGTTCCCTTGCAGCAGGAGGACGTCACGGCCAAAGTGATGCACCAGCTCCGCATCATCCGGCACTTGCGCCAGGTGCCTGAGACACTGCAGGGGCTGTTCCTCTGAGGCCTTCAGCAACTCCCGCTCCCTGCTGCAGGTACTGCTCTGGCATCAGCGAGGCAGGACAGGGGCGCATGGCCAGGGAAACCTCAGAGACCCCTGTGGCTTTGCTTCAGCAAGTCTCCTTCTCGAGGTTTCTCTTGAGGACTGAGAGAGTATTAGG
>NW_027053844.1:17500-20783 GCF_011386835.1 Chrysemys picta bellii | reverse complement strand
GCAAGCCGCCCTGGGCTGACCCTCCCCGGCCGCAGCGAGGGACTGCCTCCCGGCCGACAGGATCGGGCCCCTGGAAGTCTGGGGGGGGGGGGGAATCGCCCCACGCCTCCGAGGAGGCCCCGGAGCTCGAAAAAAAAAAAAAGGATCGGGCCCACTAGAGACATGGACCAGGCCGCCCTGGGCTCACCCTCCCCGGCCGCAGCGAGGGACTGCCTCCCGGCCGACTGGATCGGGCCCCTGGAAGTCTGGGGGGGGGGGGGGGAAATGGAACCTGACGCCTCCGAGGAGGGGACGCCCAGGGAAGGAGGGAGATCCGGGTTGACCTGGTGACCGGACGGGAAAGAGGCCACCGGGCGTGCCCCCGTTAAAACCCCTAGGGGTTGACCTGGTGGCCGGAAAGCAAACCGGCCACTGGGTAGGCCGGTCGGCAACCTAGGGGTTGACCTGGTGGCCGGGAAGCGAACCGGCCAGCAGGTGAACCCGTCCGATTCCACGGGTTGACCTGGTGCCCGGGAGGGGACTCTGAAAATTTTTCAGCCCTTTCGACTCGGGGTTGACCTGGTGGCCGAGAGGGGCCTCGCACGGCAGGCAAGCCGCCCTGGGCTCACCCTCCCCGGCCGCAGCGAGGGACTGCCCCTCCCCACCCCCCGGCTGACAGGATCGGGCGCACTGGAAGTCCGGGACAGTATTTTCCCCGACGCCGGGGAGGGCGGGCGGAGGGGCTCTGGCGGCCAGCCCGGGCCCCGGAGCTCGAAAAGGAAAAAAGGACCGGGCCCGCGAGAGACGGGGGCCCTGCCGCAGGGGGGGGGGCAGTCCGACCGGGGCTCACCGTGCGGCAGGCCCGGGCGTCGGCAGGGGAAAGCGGGCGAGGAGGCGCGGGGCCGGGTGCCTACGGCCATACCGGACCGAACGCCCCCGATCCCGTCCGATCTCGGAAGGTAAACCGTCCCGGGCCTGGCTAGTACTTGGATGGGTGACCGCCTGGGAATCCCAGGTGCCGTAGGCAGCTTTTCCCGGTCCGAGTCAGCTCTCTCTCCTTTTCTGGGGGGGAAGGAGAGGGGGGGACGGGCCGGAAAGCCCCTCGTCGCTCCTGCCGAGTCGGAGGTCGCGGCCGCAGGTCACGGGTCTGGGCGCCTGGGGTCCGGCTCCCCACCCACCCGGCTTCCTCCGCGGAGGACCCCCCCCGGGGCCACCGAAGCCGCTGGGGGAGACGCCGGGCATGGGGCGGACTGGCCCGGACCCTCCCGGCCGCCGGCCCGCAGGTCCGCCCCGAATCCCCCCCCGCGGCCACCCAGGCCAGGCCTGGCCAGGCGGGACGGACGGCGGGTGTCCAGCGCCCAGCGGCTTCCTCCAGCGGGGACCCACGGACCCCAAAGCCGCAGGGGGAGGCCCCGGGCCTGGGACGGACTCGCTCGGACCCCCTGCGCCCGGCCGCCGGCCCGCGGGACCGCCCCGAATCCCCCCGCGGCCACCCAGGCCAGGCCTGGCCAGGCGGGACGGACGGCGGGTGTCCAGCGCCCAGCGGCTTCCTCCAGCGGGGACCCACGGACCCCAAAGCCGCAGGGGGAGACCCCAGGCCCGGGACCGACTCGCTCGGACCCCCCGCCTCCCCTGCGCCCGGCCGCCGGCCCGCGGGACCGCCCCGAATCCCCCCGCGGCCACCCAGGCCAGGCCTGGCCAGGCGGGACGGACGGCGGGTGTCCAGCTCCCAGTGGCTTCCGCCAGCGGGGACCCACGGACCCCAAAGCCGCAGGGGGAGGCCCCGGGCCCGGGACGGACTCGCTCGGACCCCCCGCCTCCCCTGCGCCCGGCCCCCGGCCCGCGGGACCGCCCCGAATCCCCCCGCGGCCATCCAGGCCAGGCCTGGCCTGGCGGGCCGGTGTGCAGCTCCCCCGGGCTTCCTCCCCCGACGACCCGCGCCCCCCTGAGCCGCAGGCGGAGACCCCGGCCCCGGGGCGGACCGGCCCGGGCTCGCCCGAGCCCCCTGCGCCCGGCCCGCAGGACCGCCCCCCCGAATCCCCCGGGAGAGGCCCGGCCTGCACGCCACTGACGACCCGCGGCCCCCAAAGTCGCAGGAGGCGCCCCCCCCCCCGGTTAGCCCCGTCTCGCTCCGCGCCCCCCGCCCCTCGCTGCCGGGACCGGGCGCCGCCCCAGAGTCAGCCGCAGCCGGCCGGCCTGAGAGCTGCCCTCCTGTGGACGACGGTGAGTTTACCTTGATACTAACCGGCCGTCAGCCAGGTCAACCCCATTGCTAGACTGGGGTGGACCTGGTGGCCGAGTGGGGACTTGGAACATTTGACAGCTGCTTCCCGGGGCTTGACCGGTTGTCCTGAACGCCCCCCACCCCCACCCCCAGCCCCCGGCTCCTGCTCCCCTCTCCCCAGCCTCGGTGCTCCGCTCCCTGCCTCGGAGGCTGCCTCTCTGCGGCGCCTGCATCGCCTCCGAGGACGCGCACCCTCCGGAGGCTGGACGTAAACCCACCACTGCCGCCGACCCGGCTCTCCGAGGGACGACTGTGAGGCCCCCCACCCCACCCCACCCCCGGACCGCCCTGGGGACGACTGCTAAGCCTCCCCCACCGGACCGCCCGGGGGAAGACTGCGACGCCTCCCGCCAGGCCCCCACCCAGCCTGGGGGAAGACTGCTAAGCCTCCCCCCCACACACACACACACACACTGTCGGGGGATGACGATTAAGCCTCTCCCGGACTGCCCGGGGGAAGACTATTAAGCCTCCCCTGGAACCACTATTAAGCCTGCCCCCGGAGTCCTCGGGGGATGACTGCTAAGCCTCCCCCACCGGACCACCCGGGGCAAGACTGCTAAGCCTCCCTCCCACACACACACACACTGTCAGGGGAGGACTATTAAGCTTTCCCGCTGGAGCGCCCGGGGCGGACGACTGTTAAGCCTGCCCCCGGAGTCCTCGGGGGAGGACTATTAAGCTTTCCCCCCTGGAGCGCCCGGGGGGGGGGGGGGGGGGACGACTATTAAGCCTGGCCCCCGGAGTCCTCGGGGGACGACTATTAAGCCTCCCCCGGACCTGCTCCCTCTCGACTATTAAGCCCCCCCTCTGCGGTCCTCAGCACCACTGCCGCGCTGCCCTGGGAGTGGGGTGACATCCGGTCCGGAAAGCAAACCGGCCACCAGGTCAACCCGTCGAATCCAATGGGTTGACCTGGTGGCCGGAAAGCAAACCGGTCGCCAGGTCAACCCGTCGAATCCAATGGGTTGACCTGGTGGCCGGAAAGCAAACCGGCCGCCAGGTCAACCCAGTAGATTC
>NW_027053844.1:0-5000 GCF_011386835.1 Chrysemys picta bellii | reverse complement strand
GGGCCCACTAGAGACATGGACCCGGCCGCCAAGCAGGCCGCCCTGGGCTGACCCTCCCCGGCCGCAGCGAGGGACTGCCTCCCGGCCGACAGGATCGGGCCCCTGGAAGTCTGGGGGTGGGGGGGGGGGGAAATCGCCCCACGCCCCCGAGGAGGGCTGCCCGGGCGGGCCTGGCCCCGGAGCTCGGAAAAAAAAAAAGGATCGGGCCCACTAGAGACATGGACCAGGCCGCCCTGGGCTCACCTTCCCCGGCCGCAGCGAGGGACTGCCTCCCGGTCGACTGGATCGGGCCCCTGGAAGTCTGGAAAAAGAAGAATGGAACCTGACGCCTCCGAGGAGGGGGCGCCCAGGGAAGGAGGGAGATCCGGGTTGACCTGCTGACCGGACGGGAAAGAGGCCACCGGGCGTCCCCCCCCTTAAAACCTAGGGGTTGACCTGGTGGCCGGAAAGCGAACCGGCCAGCAGGTGAACCCTTTCGATTCCACGGGTTGACCTGGTGCCCGGGAAGCGAACCGGCCAGCAGGTGAACCCGTTCGATTCCACGGGTTGACCTGGTGCCCGGGAAGCGAACCGGCCAGCAGGTGAACCCGTTCGATTCCACGGGTTGACCTGGTGCCCGGGAAGCGAACCGGCCAGCAGGTGAACCCGTTCGATTCCACGGGTTGACCTGGTGCCCGGGAGGGGACTCTGAAAATTTTTCAGCCCTTTCGACTCGGGGTTGACCTGGTGGCCGAGAGGGGACTCGCACGGCAGGCAAGCCGCCCTGGGCTCACCCTCCCCGGCCGCAGCGAGGGACTGCCACCCGGCCGACTGGATCGGGCCCCTGGAAGTCTGGAAAAAAGAATGGAACCTGACGCCTCCGAGGAGGGGGCGCCCAGGGAAGGAGGGAGATCCGGGTTGACCTGCTGACCGGACGGGAAAGAGGCCACCGGGCGTCCCCCCCCTTAAAACCTAGGGGTTGACCTGGTGGCCGGAAAGCGAACCGGCCAGCAGGTGAACCCGTTCGATTCCACGGGTTGACCTGGTGCCCGGGAAGCGAACCGGCCAGCAGGTGAACCCGTTCGATTCCACGGGTTGACCTGGTGCCCGGGAAGCGAACCGGCCAGCAGGTGAACCCGTTCGATTCCACGGGTTGACCTGGTGCCCGGGAGGGGACTCTGAAAATTTTTCAGCCCTTTCGACTCGGGGTTGACCTGGTGGCCGAGAGGGGACTCGCACGGCAGGCAAGCCGCCCTGGGCTCACCCTCCCCGGCCGCAGCGAGGGACTGCCTCCCGGTCGACTGGATCGGGCCCCTGGAAGTCTGGAAAAAAGAATGGAACCTGACGCCTCCGAGGAGGGGGCGCCCAGGGAAGGAGGGAGATCCGGGTTGACCTGCTGACCGGACGGGAAAGAGGCCACCGGGCGTCCCCCCCCCCTTAAAACCTAGGGGTTGACCTGGTGGCCGGAAAGCGAACCGGCCAGCAGGTGAACCCGTTCGATTCCACGGGTTGACCTGGTGCCCGGGAAGCGAAACCGGCCAGCAGGTGAACCCGTTCGATTCCACGGGTTGACCTGGTGCCCGGGAAGCGAACCGGCCAGCAGGTGAACCCGTTCGATTCCACGGGTTGACCTGGTGCCCGGGAAGCGAACCGGCCAGCAGGTGAACCCGTTCGATTCCACGGGTTGACCTGGTGCCCGGGAGGGGACTCTGAAAATTTTTCAGCCCTTTCGACTCGGGGTTGACCTGGTGGCCGAGAGGGGACTCGCACGGCAGGCAAGCCGCCCTGGGCTCACCCTCCCCGGCCGCAGCGAGGGACTGCCACCCGGCCGACTGGATCGGGCCCCTGGAAGTCTGGAAAAAAGAATGGAACCTGACGCCTCCGAGGAGGGGGCACCCAGGGAAGGAGGGAGATCCGGGTTGACCTGCTGACCGGACGGGAAAGAGGCCACCGGGCGTCCCCCCCCCCTTAAAACCTAGGGGTTGACCTGGTGGCCGGAAAGCGAACCGGCCAGCCGGTGAACCCGTCCGATTCCACGGGTTGACCTGGTGGCCGGGAAGCGAACCGGCCAGCAGGTGAACCCGTTCGATTCCACGGGTTGACCTGGTGCCCGGGAGGGGACTCTGAAAATTTTTCAGCCCTTTCGACTCGGGGTTGACCTGGTGGCCGAGAGGGGACTCGCACGGCAGGCAAGCCGCCCTGGGCTCACCCTCCCCGGCCGCAGCGAGGGACTGCCACCCGGCCGACTGGATCGGGCCCCTGGAAGTCTGGAAAAAAGAATGGAACCTGACGCCTCCGAGGAGGGGGCGCCCAGGGAAGGAGGGAGATCCGGGTTGACCTGGTGACCGGACGGGAAAGAGGCCACCGGGCGTCCCCCCCTTAAAACCTAGGGGTTGACCTGGTGGCCGGAAAGCGAACCGGCCAGCCGGTGAACCCGTCCGATTCCACGGGTTGACCTGGTGGCCGGGAAGCGAACCGGCCAGCAGGTGAACCCGTTCGATTCCACGGGTTGACCTGGTGCCCGGGAGGGGACTCTGAAAATTTTTCAGCCCTTTCGACTCGCGGTTGACCTGGTGGCCGAGAGGGGACTCGCACGGCAGGCAAGCCGCCCTGGGCTGACCCTCCCCGCCGCAGCGAGGGACTGCCTCCCGGCCGACAGGATCGGGCCCCTGGAAGTCTGGGGGGGGGGGGGGAATCGCCCCACGCCTCCGAGGAGGGCTGCCCGGGCGGGCCTGGCCCCGGAGCTCGAAAAAAAAAAAAAAGGATCGGGCCCACTAGAGACATGGACCAGGCCGCCCTGGGCTCACCCTCCCCGGCCGCAGCGAGGGACTGCCTCCCGGCCGACTGGATCGGGCCCCTGGAAGTCTGGGGGGGGGGGGAAATGGAACCTGACGCCTCCGAGGAGGGGACGCCCAGGGAAGGAGGGAGATCCGGGTTGACCTGGTGACCGGACGGGAAAGAGGCCACCGGGCGTGCCCCCGTTAAAACCCCTAGGGGTTGACCTGGTGGCCGGAAAGCAAACCGGCCACTGGGTAGGCCGGTCGGCAACCTAGGGGTTGACCTGGTGGCCGGGAAGCGAACCGGCCAGCAGGTGAACCCGTCCGATTCCACGGGTTGACCTGGTGCCCGGGAGGGGACTCTGAAAATTTTTCAGCCCTTTCGACTCGGGGTTGACCTGGTGGCCGAGAGGGGCCTCGCACGGCAGGCAAGCCGCCCTGGGCTCACCCTCCCCGGCCGCAGCGAGGGACTGCCCCTCCCCACCCCCCGGCTGACAGGATCGGGCGCACTGGAAGTCCGGGACAGTATTTTCCCCGACGCCGGGGAGGGCGGGCGGAGGGGCTCTGGCGGCCAGCCCGGGCCCCGGAGCTCGAAAAGGAAAAAAGGACCGGGCCCGCGAGAGACGGGGGCCCTGCCGCAGGGGGGGGGGCAGTCCGACCGGGGCTCACCGTGCGGCAGGCCCGGGCGTCGGCAGGGGAAAGCGGGCGAGGAGGCGCGGGGCCGGGTGCCTACGGCCATACCGGACCGAACGCCCCCGATCCCGTCCGATCTCGGAAGGTAAACCGTCCCGGGCCTGGCTAGTACTTGGATGGGTGACCGCCTGGGAATCCCAGGTGCCGTAGGCAGCTTTTCCCGGTCCGAGTCAGCTCTCTCTCCTTTTCTGGGGGGGAAGGAGAGGGGGGGACGGGCCGGAAAGCCCCTCGTCGCTCCTGCCGAGTCGGAGGTCGCGGCCGCAGGTCACGGGTCTGGGCGCCTGGGGTCCGGCTCCCCACCCACCCGGCTTCCTCCGCGGAGGACCCCCCCCGGGGCCACCGAAGCCGCTGGGGGAGACGCCGGGCATGGGGCGGACTGGCCCGGACCCTCCCGGCCGCCGGCCCGCAGGTCCGCCCCGAATCCCCCCCCGCGGCCACCCAGGCCAGGCCTGGCCAGGCGGGACGGACGGCGGGTGTCCAGCGCCCAGCGGCTTCCTCCAGCGGGGACCCACGGACCCCAAAGCCGCAGGGGGAGGCCCCGGGCCTGGGACGGACTCGCTCGGACCCCCTGCGCCCGGCCGCCGGCCCGCGGGACCGCCCCGAATCCCCCCGCGGCCACCCAGGCCAGGCCTGGCCAGGCGGGACGGACGGCGGGTGTCCAGCGCCCAGCGGCTTCCTCCAGCGGGGACCCACGGACCCCAAAGCCGCAGGGGGAGACCCCAGGCCCGGGACCGACTCGCTCGGACCCCCCGCCTCCCCTGCGCCCGGCCGCCGGCCCGCGGGACCGCCCCGAATCCCCCCGCGGCCACCCAGGCCAGGCCTGGCCAGGCGGGACGGACGGCGGGTGTCCAGCTCCCAGTGGCTTCCGCCAGCGGGGACCCACGGACCCCAAAGCCGCAGGGGGAGGCCCCGGGCCCGGGACGGACTCGCTCGGACCCCCCGCCTCCCCTGCGCCCGGCCCCCGGCCCGCGGGACCGCCCCGAATCCCCCCGCGGCCATCCAGGCCAGGCCTGGCCTGGCGGGCCGGTGTGCAGCTCCCCCGGGCTTCCTCCCCCGACGACCCGCGCCCCCCTGAGCCGCAGGCGGAGACCCCGGCCCCGGGGCGGACCGGCCCGGGCTCGCCCGAGCCCCCTGCGCCCGGCCCGCAGGACCGCCCCCCCGAATCCCCCGGGAGAGGCCCGGCCTGCACGCCACTGACGACCCGCGGCCCCCAAAGTCGCAGGAGGCGCCCCCCCCCCCCCGGTTAGCCCCGTCTCGCTCCGCGCCCCCCGCCCCTCGCTGCCGGACCGGGCGCCGCCCCAGAGTCAGCCGCAGCCGGCCGGCCTGAGAGCTGCCCTCCTGTGGACGACGGTGAGTTTACCTTGATACTAACCGGCCGTCAGCCAGGTCAACCCCATTGCTAGACTGGGGTGGACCTGGTGGCCGAGTGGGGACTTGGAACATTTGACAGCTGCTTCCCGGGGCTTGACCGGTTGTCCTGAACGCCCCCCCACCCCCACCCCCAGCCCCCGGCTCCTGCTCCCCTCTCCCCAGCCTCGGTGCTCCGCTCCC
>NW_027053843.1:15000-20799 GCF_011386835.1 Chrysemys picta bellii | reverse complement strand
GAGGACCGACGGGGATGGCGATCCCCCCAAGATCGGCCCCGGGACACGCGACGGATGGCGGGAGAGAGACGGAGGACCGTCAGGACCCCGACCACCTTCCGGCTCCCTTCGGCTTCGAGCCCGCGGCAGAGTGCCCCGGGAGCCGCCAAGGAAGGACGGCGGAAGAGATGGGGTGAGCCTCCGAAGAGAGCCCCCCTTCTCCCCGCTTTCCCAGGCGGCCCGGGTTACACCCAAGGGCGAAAGCCGGCGGAAGAGAGAGCGAGACAGGGCGGGGGGGCGGGCCGTTAAGACCCCCCCCTCCCGGCACCTACCCTCGAACCTCTCTCCCCGCATTCCCCGGTGTTCCGGGTGACACCAGGGGAGAGTCCGGCAGCGGAGAGGGCGCGGGGCCCTCGCGCTGCTTTTCTTTCCCCCCCCGTGGTGCCCCGGGTGGCATCGAAGAAGGATGTCGGGAGTCAGACGGAGCCGGGCCCCCTCGAGCCCCCCCTTCGCCCCGCTTTTCCCGGTGTCCCTTTCTTGGTACGTGGCGACGCGGCGCAGAGGCCGCCACCGCCTTCCAGGCAACCCGCTAGAGAAGAAGTCAGCGACCCAGACAGGGAGGGCAGCAGGGGTTACTGGTGCTCCAGCGAGAGGGCGGTACGGGGGTCCCACCGACGCCGAGGGCCAGCCCACCTCCCGCGGCCCGCGCCGCGTGGTGTGGTCCTGTCGGGGGGGGACCGCAGCGCGCCCCTGCTCGCTCTCGCGACCGTGTTTGGCCCTGCTGAGCCTCGCGGCTCCCTGGGTTTTTCGGACCCCTGGGTGGTCTGCCGGAACCGCTCGACCTCGCACGGCGGAGATCTCGGCCAGACGGCCCCACGCACGGAGGGCCGGGCAGGTGCCCGGGCCGCCCCGAGGAGGGAAGTCCCCATCGGTCCCTGGATCTGTGCACGCGAAAAGGAAGAGGGTCCCCATCCGCCTGAACACCGGACGGCCCCGCGGTTGGGGTGCCGGCCCGCGAAGGGCCCTTCCCGTCGCGAACGTCAGCGCCACATCGATCGGCGGGCGCGAGAGGAGCGGGCCCCCCCTCCCTCCGGGGGGCGCCGACACTCGGAGCTCGGCTCCCGGCCGCTGCGGGGCCCGTGAGCTAAGAGCCGGGAAAAGCGGGCCGTCTCGGCGGAGGGCCGGGTGCTGGCCTCCGCCCTCAAACGGGCCCGCTCCCCCCCTCCCACGCCGGGCAGGGTCGGGTACAATACTCGGATTGATCCCCTAGGCTGAGCTCCGGTTCTCACAGGCTCTGAAAAACCTGTCCTCAGAAATCTCCTCACACAATCCTCGAAAGGCAGGTCGAAAAAGCCAAAGCCCCGCCTTCGGCGGTACGAAACTGGAACCGGGCGCCACCTCGTGGTTCCCTCGGTCGGCCGAGACGGCGTGGGGCGACCCCTTCCGGACATCCGCGAGACGACCGGCCGTCAGGTCAACCCATTCGCTCCAAAGGGGTTGACCTGGTGGCCGAGAGGGGACTTTGAAAATTTTTCGGACTTGGAAAACTTTTTTTTTTTTTTTTCCCCCCAGCCCGCTTCCTCCGGGTTGACCCGGTGGCCGAGCGTCTCGCCGTCCCCGGACGCGGCGAGGGACTGCCTCCCGGCCGTCAGGATCGGGCCCACGGAAGTCTGATTTTAAAAAAAATTGGCCGACGCCACCGCGGAGGGCTACCCGAGCACCCCGGGCCCCGGAGCCGGAAAAGGGAAAAAAAGGATCGGGCCCACTAGAGACATGGACCCGGCCGCCAAGCAGGCCGCCCTGGGCTGACCCTCCCCGGCCGCAGCGAGGGACTGCCTCCCGGCCGACAGGATCGGGCCCCTGGAAGTCTGGGGGTGGGGGGGGGAAATCGCCCCACGCCTCCGAGGAGGGCTGCCCGGGCGGGCCTGGCCCCGGAGCTCGAAAAAAAAAAAAGGATCGGGCCCACTAGAGACATGGACCAGGCCGCCCTGGGCTCACCCTCCCCGGCCGCAGCGAGGGACTGCCTCCCGGCCGACTGGATCGGGCCCCTGGAAGTCTGGAAAAAAGACTGGAACCTGACGCCTCCGAGGAGGGGGCGCCCAGGGAAGGAGGGAGATCCGGGTTGACCTGGTGACCGGACGGGAAAGAGGCCACCGGGCGTCCCCCCCCTTAAAACCTAGGGGTTGACCTGGTGGCCGGAAAGCGAACCGGCCAGCAGGTGAACCCTTTCGATTCCACGGGTTGACCTGGTGCCCGGGAAGCGAACCGGCCAGCAGGTGAACCCGTTCGATTCCACGGGTTGACCTGGTGCCCGGGAGGGGACTCTGAAAATTTTTCAGCCCTTTCGACTCGGGGTTGACCTGGTGGCCGAGAGGGGACTCGCACGGCAGGCAAGCCGCCCTGGGCTCACCCTCCCCGGCCGCAGCGAGGGACTGCCACCCGGCCGACTGGATCGGGCCCCTGGAAGTCTGGAAAAAAGAATGGAACCTGACGCCTCCGAGGAGGGGGCGCCCAGGGAAGGAGGGAGATCCGGGTTGACCTGGTGACCGGACGGGAAAGAGGCCACCTGGCGTCCCCCCCCCTTAAAACCTAGGGGTTGACCTGGTGGCCGGAAAGCGAACCGGCCAGCAGGTGAACCCTTTCGATTCCACGGGTTGACCTGGTGGCCGGAAAGCGAACCGGCCAGCAGGTGAACCCGTTCGATTCCACGGGTTGACCTGGTGCCCGGGAGGGGACTCTGAAAATTTTTCAGCCCTTTCGACTCGGGGTTGACCTGGTGGCCGAGAGGGGACTCGCACGGCAGGCAAGCCGCCCTGGGCTGACCCTCCCCGGCCGCAGCGAGGGACTGCCTCCCGGCCGACAGGATCGGGCCCCTGGAAGTCTGGGGGCGGGGGGAAATCGCCCCACGCCTCCGAGGAGGGCTGCCCGGGCGGGCCTGGCCCCGGAGCTCGAAAAAAAAAAAAAGGATCGGGCCCACTAGAGACATGGACCAGGCCGCCCTGGGCTCACCCTCCCCGGCCGCAGCGAGGGACTGCCTCCCGGCCGACTGGATCGGGCCCCTGGAAGTCTGGGGGGGGGGGGGGAATGGAACCTGACGCCTCCGAGGAGGGGACGCCCAGGGAAGGAGGGAGATCCGGGTTGACCTGGTGACCGGACGGGAAAGAGGCCACCGGGCGTGCCCCCGTTAAAACCCCTAGGGGTTGACCTGGTGGCCGGAAAGCAAACCGGCCAGCAGGTGAACCCTTTCGATTCCACGGGTTGACCTGGTGCCCGGGAAGCGAACCGGCCAGCAGGTGAACCCGTCCGATTCCACGGGTTGACCTGGTGCCCGGGAGGGGACTCTGAAAATTTTTCAGCCCTTTCGACTCGGGGTTGACCTGGTGGCCGAGAGGGGCCTCGCACGGCAGGCAAGCCGCCCTGGGCTCACCCTCCCCGGCCGCAGCGAGGGACTGCCCCTCCCCACCCCCCGGCTGACAGGATCGGGCGCACTGGAAGTCCGGGACAGTATTTTCCCCGACGCCGGGGAGGGCGGGCGGAGGGGCTCTGGCGGCCAGCCCGGGCCCCGGAGCTCGAAAAGGAAAAAAGGACCGGGCCCGCGAGAGACGGGGGCCCTGCCGCAGGGGGGGGGGGCAGTCCGACCGGGGCTCACCGTGCGGCAGGCCCGGGCGTCGGCAGGGGAAAGCGGGCGAGGAGGCGCGGGGCCGGGTGCCTACGGCCATACCGGACCGAACGCCCCCGATCCCGTCCGATCTCGGAAGGTAAACCGTCCCGGGCCTGGCTAGTACTTGGATGGGTGACCGCCTGGGAATCCCAGGTGCCGTAGGCAGCTTTTCCCGGTCCGAGTCAGCTCTCTCTCCTTTTCTGGGGGGGAAGGAGAGGGGGGGACGGGCCGGAAAGCCCCTCGTCGCTCCTGCCGAGTCGGAGGTCGCGGCCGCAGGTCACGGGTCTGGGCGCCTGGGGTCCGGCTCCCCACCCACCCGGCTTCCTCCGCGGAGGACCCCCCCCGGGGCCACCGAAGCCGCTGGGGGAGACCCCGGGCATGGGGCGGACTGGCCCGGACCCTCCCGGCCGCCGGCCCGCAGGTCCGCCCCGAATCCCCCCCCGCGGCCACCCAGGCCAGGCCTGGCCAGGCGGGACGGACGGCGGGTGTCCAGCGCCCAGCGGCTTCCTCCAGCGGGGACCCACGGACCCCAAAGCCGCAGGGGGAGGCCCCGGGCCCGGGACGGACTCGCTCGGACCCCCTGCGCCCGGCCGCCGGCCCGCGGGACCGCCCCGAATCCCCCCGCGGCCACCCAGGCCAGGCCTGGCCAGGCGGGACGGACGGCGGGTGTCCAGCGCCCAGCGGCTTCCTCCAGCGGGGACCCACGGACCCCAAAGCCGCAGGGGGAGGCCCCGGGCCCGGGCCCGACTCGCTCGGCCCCCCCGCCTCCCCTGCGCCCGGCCCCCGGCCCGCGGGACCGCCCCGAATCCCCCCGCGGCCACCCAGGCCAGGCCTGGCCTGGCGGGACGGACGGCGGGTGTCCAGCTCCCAGTGGCTTCCTCCAGCGGGGACCCACGGACCCCAAAGCCGCAGGGGGAGGCCCCGGGCCCGGGACGGACTCGCTCGGCCCCCCCGCCTCCCCTGCGCCCGGCCCCCGGCCCGCGGGACCGCCCCGAATCCCCCCGCGGCCATCCAGGCCAGGCCTGGCCTGGCGGGCCGGTGTGCGGCTCCCCCGGGCTTCCTCCCCCGACGACCCGCGCCCCCCTGAGCCGCAGGCGGAGACCCCGGCCCCGGGGCGGACCGGCCCGGGCTCGCTCGAGCCCCCTGCGCCCGGCCCGCAGGACCGCCCCCCCGAATCCCCCGGGAGAGGCCCGGCCTGCACGCCACTGACGACCCGCGGCCCCCAAAGTCGCAGGAGGCGCCCCCCCCCGGTTAGCCCCGTCTCGCTCCGCGCCCCCCGCCCCTCGCTGCCGGGACCGGGCGCCGCCCCAGAGTCAGCCGCAGCCGGCCGGCCTGAGAGCTGCCCTCCTGTGGACGACGGTGAGTTTACCTTGATACTAACCGGCCGTCAGCCAGGTCAACCCCATTGCTAGACTGGGGTGGACCTGGTGGCCGAGTGGGGACTTGGAACATTTGACAGCTGCTTCCCGGGGCTTGACCGGTTGTCCTGAACGCCCCCCACCCCCAGCCCCAGCCCCCGGCTCCTGCTCCCCTCTCCCCAGCCTCGGTGCTCCGCTCCCTGCCTCGGAGGCTGCCTCTCTGCGGCGCCTGCATCGCCTCCGAGGACGCGCACCCTCCGGAGGCTGGACGTAAACCCACCACTGCCGCTGACCCGGCTCTCCGAGGGACGACTGTGAGGCCTCCCCCCCCCCCCCACCCCCGGACCGCCCTGGGGACGACTGCTAAGCCTCCCCCACCGGACCGCCCGGGGCAAGACTGCTAAGCCTCCCTCCCACACACACACACACACACTGTCGGGGGAGGACTATTAAGCTTTCCCCCTGGAGCGCCCGGGGCGGACGACTGTTAAGCCTGCCCCCGGAGTCCTCGGGGGAGGACTATTAAGCTTTCCCCCCTGGAGCGCCCGGGGGGGGACGACTATTAAGCCTGGCCCCCGGAGTCCTCGGGGGACGACTATTAAGCCTCCCCCGGACTGGCCGGGGGGCGACTATTAAGCCTCCCCCGGACCTGCTCCGTCTCGACTATTAAGCCCCCCTCTGTGGTCCTCAAGACCACTGCCGTGCTGCCCTCGGAGTGGGGTGACACCCGGGCCGGAAAGCAAACCGGCCACCAGGTCAACCCGTCGAATCCAATGGGTTGACCTGGTGGCCGGAAAGCAA
>NW_027053843.1:0-2500 GCF_011386835.1 Chrysemys picta bellii | reverse complement strand
CTCAGAAATCTCCTCACACAATCCTCGAAAGGCAGGTCGAAAAAGCCAAAGCCCCGCCTTCGGCGGTACGAAACTGGAACCGGGCGCCACCTCGTGGTTCCCTCGGTCGGCCGAGACGGCGTGGGGCGACCCCTTCCGGACATCCGCGAGACGACCGGCCGTCAGGTCAACCCATTCGCTCCAAAGGGGTTGACCTGGTGGCCGAGAGGGGACTTTGAAAATTTTTCGGACTTGGAAAACTTTTTTTTTTTTTTTCCCCCCAGCCCGCTTCCTCCGGGTTGACCCGGTGGCCGAGCGTCTCGCCGTCCCCGGACGCGGCGAGGGACTGCCTCCCGGCCGTCAGGATCGGGCCCACGGAAGTCTGATTTTAAAAAAAATTGGCCGACGCCACCGCGGAGGGCTACCCGAGCACCCCGGGCCCCGGAGCCGGAAAAGGGAAAAAAAGGATCGGGCCCACTAGAGACATGGACCCGGCCGCCAAGCAGGCCGCCCTGGGCTGACCCTCCCCGGCCGCAGCGAGGGACTGCCTCCCGGCCGACAGGATCGGGCCCCTGGAAGTCTGGGGGTGGGGGGGGGAAATCGCCCCACGCCTCCGAGGAGGGCTGCCCGGGCGGGCCTGGCCCCGGAGCTCGAAAAAAAAAAAAGGATCGGGCCCACTAGAGACATGGACCAGGCCGCCCTGGGCTCACCCTCCCCGGCCGCAGCGAGGGACTGCCTCCCGGCCGACTGGATCGGGCCCCTGGAAGTCTGGAAAAAAGACTGGAACCTGACGCCTCCGAGGAGGGGGCGCCCAGGGAAGGAGGGAGATCCGGGTTGACCTGGTGACCGGACGGGAAAGAGGCCACCGGGCGTCCCCCCCCTTAAAACCTAGGGGTTGACCTGGTGGCCGGAAAGCGAACCGGCCAGCAGGTGAACCCTTTCGATTCCACGGGTTGACCTGGTGCCCGGGAAGCGAACCGGCCAGCAGGTGAACCCGTTCGATTCCACGGGTTGACCTGGTGCCCGGGAGGGGACTCTGAAAATTTTTCAGCCCTTTCGACTCGGGGTTGACCTGGTGGCCGAGAGGGGACTCGCACGGCAGGCAAGCCGCCCTGGGCTCACCCTCCCCGGCCGCAGCGAGGGACTGCCACCCGGCCGACTGGATCGGGCCCCTGGAAGTCTGGAAAAAAGAATGGAACCTGACGCCTCCGAGGAGGGGGCGCCCAGGGAAGGAGGGAGATCCGGGTTGACCTGGTGACCGGACGGGAAAGAGGCCACCTGGCGTCCCCCCCCCTTAAAACCTAGGGGTTGACCTGGTGGCCGGAAAGCGAACCGGCCAGCAGGTGAACCCTTTCGATTCCACGGGTTGACCTGGTGGCCGGAAAGCGAACCGGCCAGCAGGTGAACCCGTTCGATTCCACGGGTTGACCTGGTGCCCGGGAGGGGACTCTGAAAATTTTTCAGCCCTTTCGACTCGGGGTTGACCTGGTGGCCGAGAGGGGACTCGCACGGCAGGCAAGCCGCCCTGGGCTGACCCTCCCCGGCCGCAGCGAGGGACTGCCTCCCGGCCGACAGGATCGGGCCCCTGGAAGTCTGGGGGCGGGGGGAAATCGCCCCACGCCTCCGAGGAGGGCTGCCCGGGCGGGCCTGGCCCCGGAGCTCGAAAAAAAAAAAAAGGATCGGGCCCACTAGAGACATGGACCAGGCCGCCCTGGGCTCACCCTCCCCGGCCGCAGCGAGGGACTGCCTCCCGGCCGACTGGATCGGGCCCCTGGAAGTCTGGGGGGGGGGGGGGAATGGAACCTGACGCCTCCGAGGAGGGGACGCCCAGGGAAGGAGGGAGATCCGGGTTGACCTGGTGACCGGACGGGAAAGAGGCCACCGGGCGTGCCCCCGTTAAAACCCCTAGGGGTTGACCTGGTGGCCGGAAAGCAAACCGGCCAGCAGGTGAACCCTTTCGATTCCACGGGTTGACCTGGTGCCCGGGAAGCGAACCGGCCAGCAGGTGAACCCGTCCGATTCCACGGGTTGACCTGGTGCCCGGGAGGGGACTCTGAAAATTTTTCAGCCCTTTCGACTCGGGGTTGACCTGGTGGCCGAGAGGGGCCTCGCACGGCAGGCAAGCCGCCCTGGGCTCACCCTCCCCGGCCGCAGCGAGGGACTGCCCCTCCCCACCCCCCGGCTGACAGGATCGGGCGCACTGGAAGTCCGGGACAGTATTTTCCCCGACGCCGGGGAGGGCGGGCGGAGGGGCTCTGGCGGCCAGCCCGGGCCCCGGAGCTCGAAAAGGAAAAAAGGACCGGGCCCGCGAGAGACGGGGGCCCTGCCGCAGGGGGGGGGGGCAGTCCGACCGGGGCTCACCGTGCGGCAGGCCCGGGCGTCGGCAGGGGAAAGCGGGCGAGGAGGCGCGGGGCCGGGTGCCTACGGCCATACCGGACCGAACGCCCCCGATCCCGTCCGATCTCGGAAGGTAAACCGTCCCGGGCCTGGCTAGTACTTGGATGGGTGACCGCCTGGGAAT
>NW_027053842.1:0-20832 GCF_011386835.1 Chrysemys picta bellii | reverse complement strand
CGCTGCTCGCAGCTGTAGCGCTGCCCGGCTGGGCGGCCGCTTTTTATGTGGGCCCCTTGATCAGCCAAGCCCCGCCCAATACTCAGGGTTCGGCGTCCCTCACAGCCCCCAGCCCCTGCCGGCCCCTACAAACCAACACACAAGACCAACAAGGACAGATGCAATACAGGTACCTTCTCCTCCAACGAGAACTCCCTCTCAAACTCCCCTGTTAGCCGCCCTGTTTGTTCGCTTCCGCTGCTCGCAGCTGTACCGCTGCCCGGCTGGGCGGCCGCTTTTATGGGCCCCTTGATCAGCCAAGCCCCGCCCAATACTCAGGCTCGGCGTCCCTCACAGCCCCCAGCCCCTGCCGGCTCCTACAAACCAACACACAGGACCAACAAGGACAGATGCAAATACAGGTACCTTCTCCTCCAACGAAAACTCCCTCTCAAACTCCCCTGTTAGCCGCCCTGTTTGTTCGCTTCCGCTGCTCGCAGCTGTAGCGCTGCCCGGCTGGGCGGCCGCTTTTATGGGCCCCTTGATCAGCCAAGCCCCGCCCAATACTCAGGGCTCGGCGTCCCTCACAGCCCCCAGCCCCTGCCGGCCCCTACAAACCAACACACAGGACCAACAAGGACAGATGCAAATACAGGTACCTTCTCCTCCAACGAGAACTCCCTCTCAAACTCCCCTGTTAGCCGCCCTGTTTGTTCGCTTCCGCTGCTCGCAGCTGTAGCGCTGCCCGGCTGGGCGGCCGCTTTTATGGGCCCCTTGATCAGCCAAGCCCCGCCCAATACTCAGGGCTCGGCGTCCCTCACAGCCCCCAGCCCCTGCCGGCCCCTACAAACCAACACACAGGACCAACAAGGACAGATGCAAATACAGGTACCTTCTCCTCCAACGAGAACTCCCTCTCAAACTCCCCTGTTACCCGCCCTGTTTGTTCTCTTCCGCTGCTCGCAGCTGTAGCGCTGCCCGGCTGGGCGGCCGCTTTTATGGGCCCCTTGATCAGCCAAGCCCCGCCCAATACTCAGGGCTCGGCGTCCCTCACAGCCCCCAGCCCCTGCCGGCCCCTACAAACCAACACACAAGACCAACAAGGACAGATGCAAATACAGGTACCTTCTCCTCCAACGAGAACTCCCTCTCAAACTCCCCTGTTAGCCGCCCTGTTTGTTCGCTTCCGCTGCTCGCAGCTGTACCGCTGCCCGGCTGGGCGGCCGCTTTTATGGGCCCCTTGATCAGCCAAGCCTCGCCCAATACTCAGGGCTCGGCGTCCCTCACAGCCCCCAGCCCCTGCCGGCCCCTACAAACCAACACACAAGACCAACAAGGACAGATGCAAATACAGCTACTTCTCCTCCAATGAGAACTCCCTCTCAAACTCCCCTGTTAGCCGCCCTGTTTGTTTGCTTCCGCTGATCGCAGCTGTAGCGCTGCCCGGCTGGGCGGCCGCTTTTATGGGCCCCTTGATCAGCCAAGCCCCGCCCAATACTCAGGGCTCGGCGTCCCTCACAGCCCCAGCCCCTGCCGGCCCCCTACAAACCAACACACAAGACCAACAAGGACAGATGCAAATACAGGTACCTTCTCCTCCAACGAGAACTCCCTCTCAAACTCCCCTGTTAGCCGCCCTGTTTGTTCTCTTCCGCTGCTCGCAGCTGTACCGCTGCCCGGCTGGGCGGCCGCTTTTATGGACCCCCTTGATCAGCCAAGCCCCGCCCAATACTCAGGGCTCGGCGTCCCTCACAGCCCCCAGCCCCTGCCGGCTCCTACAAACCAACACACAGGACCAACAAGGACAGATGCAAATACAGGTACCTTCTCCTCCAACGAAAACTCCCTCTCAAACTCCCCTGTTAGCCGCCCTGTTTGTTCGCTTCCGCTGCTCGCAGCTGTAGCGCTGCCCGGCTGGGCGGCCGCTTTTATGGGCCCCTTGATCAGCCAAGCCCCGCCAATACTCAGGGCTCGGCGTCCCTCACAGCCCCCAGCCCCTGCCGGCCCCTACAAACCAACACACAGGACCAACAAGGACAGATGCAAATACAGGTACCTTCTCCTCCAACGAGAACTCCCTCTCAAACTCCCCTGTTAGCCGCCCTGTTTGTTCGCTTCCGCTGCTCGCAGCTGTAGCGCTGCCCGGCTGGGCGGCCGCTTTTATGGGCCCCTTGATCAGCCAAGCCCCGCCCAATACTCAGGGCTCGGCGTCCCTCACAGCCCCCAGCCCCTGCCGGCCCCTACAAACCAACACACAGGACCAACAAGGACAGATGCAAATACAGGTACCTTCTCCTCCAACGAGAACTCCCTCTCAAACTCCCCTGTTAGCCGCCCTGTTTGTTCTCTTCCGCTGCTCGCAGCTGTAGCGCTGCCCGGCTGGGCGGCCGCTTTTATGGGCCCCTTGATCAGCCAAGCCCCGCCCAATACTCAGGGCTCGGCGTCCCTCACAGCCCCCAGCCCCTGCCGGCCCCTACAAACCAACACACAAGACCAACAAGGACAGATGCAAATACAGGTACCTTCTCCTCCAACGAGAACTCCCTCTCAAACTCCCCTGTTAGCCGCCCTGTTTGTTCGCTTCCGCTGCTCGCAGCTGTACCGCTGCCCGGCTGGGCGGCCGCTTTTATGGGCCCCTTGATCAGCCAAGCCCCGCCCAATACTCAGGGCTCGGCGTCCCTCACAGCCCCCAGCCCCTGCCGGCCCCTACAAACCAACACACAAGACCAACAAGGACAGATGCAAATACAGCTACCTTCTCCTCCAATGAGAACTCCCTCTCAAACTCCCCTGTTAGCCGCCCTGTTTGTTTGCTTCCGCTGATCGCAGCTGTAGCGCTGCCCGGCTGGGCGGCCGCTTTTATGGGCCCCTTGATCAGCCAAGCCCCGCCCAATACTCAGGGCTCGGCGTCCCTCACAGCCCCCAGCCCCTGCCGGCCCCTACAAACCAACACACAAGACCAACAAGGACAGATGCAAATACAGGTACCTTCTCCTCCAACGAGAACTCCCTCTCAAACTCCCCTGTTAGCCGCCCTGTTTGTTCTCTTCCGCTGCTCGCAGCTGTAGCGCTGCCCGGCTGGGCGGCCGCTTTTATGGGCCCCTTGATCAGCCAAGCCCCGCCCAATACTCAGGGCTCGGCGTCCCTCACAGCCCCCAGCCCCTGCCGGCCCTACAAACCAACACACAAGACCAACAAGGACAGATGCAAATACAGGTACCTTCTCCTCCAACGAGAACTCCCTCTCAAACTCCCCTGTTAGCCGCCCTGTTTTGTTCGCTTCCGCTGCTCGCAGCTGTACCGCTGCCCGGCTGGGCGGCCGCTTTTATGGGCCCCTTGATCAGCCAAGCCCCGCCCAATACTCAGGGCTCGGCGTCCCTCACAGCCCCCAGCCCCTGCCGGCTCCTACAAACCAACACACAGGACCAACAAGGACAGATGCAAATACAGGTACCTTCTCCTCCAACGAAAACTCCCTCTCAAACTCCCCTGTTAGCCGCCCTGTTTGTTCGCTTCCGCTGCTCGCAGCTGTAGCGCTGCCCCGGCTGGGCGGCCGCTTTTATGGGCCCCTTGATCAGCCAAGCCCCGCCCAATACTCAGGGCTCGGCGTCCCTCACAGCCCCCAGCCCCTGCCGGCCCCTACAAACCAACACACAGGACCAACAAGGACAGATGCAAATACAGGTACCTTCTCCTCCAACGAGAACTCCCTCTCAAACTCCCCTGTTAGCCGCCCTGTTTGTTCGCTTCCGCTGCTCGCAGCTGTAGCGGCTGCCCGGCTGGGCGGCCGCTTTTATGGGCCCCTTAATCAGCCAAGCCCCGCCCAATACTCAGGGCTCGGCGTCCCTCACAGCCCCCAGCCCCTGCCGGCCCCTACAAACCAACACACAGGACCAACAAGGACAGATGCAAATACAGGTACCTTCTCCTCCAACGAGAACTCCCTCTCAAACTCCCCTGTTAGCCGCCCTGTTTGTTCTCTTCCGCTGCTCGCAGCTGTAGCGCTGCCCGGCTGGGCGGCCGCTTTTATGGGCCCCTTGATCAGCCAAGCCCCGCCCAATACTCAGGGCTCGGCGTCCCTCACAGCCCCCAGCCCCTGCGGCCCCTACAAACCAACACACAAGACCAACAAGGACAGATGCAAATACAGGTACCTTCTCCTCCAACGAGAACTCCCTCTCAAACTCCCCTGTTAGCCGCCCTGTTTGTTCGCTTCCGCTGCTCGCAGCTGTACCGCTGCCCGGCTGGGCGGCCGCTTTTATGGGCCCCTTGATCAGCCAAGCCCCGCCCAATACTCAGGGCTCGGCGTCCCTCACAGCCCCCAGCCCCTGCCGGCTTCTACAAACCAACACACAGGACCAACAAGGACAGATGCAAATACAGGTACCTTCTCCTCCAACGAAAACTCCCTCTCAAACTCCCCTGTTAGCCGCCCTGTTTGTTCGCTTCCGCTGCTCGCAGCTGTAGCGCTGCCCGGCTGGGCGGCCGCTTTTATGGGCCCCTTGATCAGCCAAGCCCCGCCCAATACTCAGGGCTCGGCGTCCCTCCACAGCCCCCAGCCCCTGCCGGCCCCTACAAACCAACACACAGGACCAACAAGGACAGATGCAAATACAGGTACCTTCTCCTCCAACGAGAACTCCCTCTCAAACTCCCCTGTTAGCCGCCCTGTTTGTTCGCTTCCGCTGCTCGCAGCTGTAGCGCTGCCCGGCTGGGCGGCCGCTTTTATGGGCCCCTTGATCAGCCAAGCCCCGCCCAATACTCAGGGCTCGGCGTCCCTCACAGCCCCCAGCCCCTGCCGGCCCCTACAAACCAACACACAGGACCAACAAGGACAGATGCAAATACAGGTACCTTCTCCTCCAACGAGAACTCCCTCTCAAACTCCCCTGTTAGCCGCCCTGTTTGTTCGCTTCCGCTGCTCGCAGCTGTAGCGCTGCCCGGGCTGGGCGGCCGCTTTTATGGGCCCCTTGATCAGCCAAGCCCCGCCCAATACTCAGGGCTCGGCGTCCCTCACAGCCCCCAGCCCCTGCCGGCCCCTACAAACCAACACACAAGACCAACAAGGACAGATGCAAATACAGGTACCTTCTCCTCCAATGAGAACTCCCTCTCAAACTCCCCTGTTAGCCGCCCTGTTTGTTCGCTTCCGCTGCTCGCAGCTGTAGCGCTGCCCGGCTGGGCGGCCGCTTTTATGGGCCCCTTGATCAGCCAAGCCCCGCCCAATACTCAGGGCTCGGCGTCCCTCACAGCCCCCAGCCCCTGCCGGCCCCTACAAACCAACACACAAGACCAACAAGGACAGATTCAAATACAGGTACCTTCTCCTCCAACGAGAACTCCCTCTCAAACTCCCCTGTTAGCCGCCCTGTTTG
This sequence comes from Chrysemys picta bellii, assembly GCF_011386835.1. Lineage (NCBI taxonomy): Eukaryota > Metazoa > Chordata > Testudines > Emydidae > Chrysemys > Chrysemys picta. Next base: position 15,478 of record NW_027053842.1, on the reverse strand, counting down.
TTCGCTTCCGCTGCTCGCAGCTGTAGCGCTGCCCGGCTGGGCGGCCGCTTTTATGGGCCCCTTGATCAGCCAAGCCCCGCCCAATACTCAGGGCTCGGCGTCCCTCACAGCCCCCCAGCCCCTGCCGGCCCCCTACAAACCAACACACAAGACCAACAAGGACAGATGCAAATACAGGTACCTTCTCCTCCAATGAGAACTCCCTCTCAAACTCCCTGTTAGCCGCCCTGTTTGTTCGCTTCCGCTGCTCGCAGCTGTAGCGCTGCCCGGCTGGGCGGCCGCTTTTATGGGCCCCTTGATCAGCCAAGCCCCGCCCAATACTCAGGGGCTCGGCGTCCCTCACAGCCCCCAGCCCTGCCGGCCCCTACAAACCAACACACAAGACCAACAAGGACAGATGCAAATACAGGTACCTTCTCCTCCAACGAGAACTCCCTCTCAAACTCCCCTGTTAGCCGCCCTGTTTGTTCGCTTCCGCTGCTCGCAGCTGTAGCGCTGCCCGGCTGGGCGGCCGCTTTTATGGGCCCCTTGATCAGCCAAGCCCCGCCCAATACTCAGGGCTCGGCGTCCCTCACAGCCCCCAGCCCCTGCCGGCCCCTACAAACCAACACACAGGACCAACAAGGACAGATGCAAATACAGGTACCTTCTCCTCCAACGAGAACTCCCTCTCAAACTCCCCTGTTAGCCGCCCTGTTTGTTTCGCTTCCGCTGCTCGCAGCTGTAGCGCTGCCCGGCTGGGCGGCCGCTTTTATGGGCCCCTTGATCAGCCAAGGCCCGCCCAATACTCAGGGCTCGGCGTCCCTCACAGCCCCCAGCCCCTGCCGGCCCCTACAAACCAACACACAAGACCAACAAGGACAGATGCAAATACAGGTACCTTCTCCTCCAACGAGAACTCCCTCTCAAACTCCCTGTTAGCCGCCCTGTTTGTTCGCTTCGCTGCTCGCAGCTGTAGCGCTGCCTGGCTGGGCGGCCGCTTTTATGGGCCCCTTGATCAGCCAAGTCCCGCCCAATACTCAGGGCTCGGCGTCCCTCACAGCCCCCAGCCCCTGCCGGCCCCTACAAACCAACACACAAGACCAACAAGGACAGATGCAAATACAGGTACCTTCTCCTCCAACGAGAACTCCCTCTCAAACTCCCCTGTTAGCCGCCCTGTTTGTTCGCTTCCGCTGCTCGCAGCTGTAGCGCTGCCTGGCTGGGTGGCCGCTTTTATGGGCCCCTTGATCAGCAAAGCCCCGCCCAATACTCAGGGCTCGGCGTCCCTCACAGTCCCCAGCCCCTGCCGGCCCCTACAAACCAACACACAGGACCAACAAGGACAGATGCAAATACAGGTACCTTCTCCTCCAACGAGAACTCCCTCTCAAACTCCCCTGTTAGCCGCCCTGTTTGTTCGCTTCCGCTGCTCGCAGCTGTAGCGCTGCCCGGCTGGGCGGCTGCTTTTATGGGCCCCTTGATCAGCCAAGCCCCGCCCAATACTCAGGGCTCGGCGTCCTCACAGCCCCCAGCCCTGCCGGCCCCTACAAACAACACACAAGACCAACAAGGACAGATGCAAATACAGGTACCTTCTCCTCCAACGAGAACTCCCTCTCAAACTCCCCTGTTAGCCGCCCTGTTTGTTCGCTTCCGCTGCTCGCAGCTGTAGCGCTGCCCGGCTGGGTGGCCGCTTTTATGGGCCCCTTGATCAGCCCAAGCCCCGCCCAATACTCAGGCTTCGGCATCCCTCACAGCCCCCAGCCCCTGCCGGCCCCTACAAACCAACACACAAGACCAACAAGGACAGATGCAAATACAGGTACCTTCTCCTCAACGAGAACTCCCTCTCAAACTCCCTGTTAGCCGCCCTGTTTGTTCGCTTCCGCTGCTCGCAGCTGTAGCGCTGCCCGGCTGGGCGGCCGCTTTTATGGGCCCCTTGATCAGCCAAGCCCCGCCCAATACTCAGGCCACGGCGTCCCTCACAGCCCCCAGCCCCTGCCGGCTCCTACAAACCAACACACAGGACCAACAAGGACAGATGCAAATACAGGTACCTTCTCCTCCAACGAAAACTCCCTCTGAAACTCCCCTGTTACCCGCCCTGTTTGTTCGCTTCCGCTGCTCGCAGCTGTAGCGCTGCCCGGCTGGGCGGCCGCTTTTATGGGCCCCTTGATCAGCCAAGCCCCGCCCAATACTCAGGCCTCGGCGTCCCTCACAGCCCCCAGCCCCTGCCGGCCCCTACAAACCAACACACAGGGACCAACAAGGACAGATGCAAATACAGGTACCTTCTCCTCCAACGAAAACTCCCTCTCAAACTCCCCTGTTAGCCGCCCTGTTTGTTGGCTTCCGCTGCTCGCAGCTGTAGCGCTGCCCGGCTGGGCGGCCGCTTTTATGGGCCCCTTGATCAGCCAAGCCCCGCCCAATACTCAGGGCTCGGCGTCCCTCACAGCCCCAGCCCCTGCCGGCCCCTACAAACCAACACACAGGACCAACAAGGACAGATGCAAATACAGGTACCTTCTCCTCCAACGAGAACTCCCTCTCAAACTCCCCTGTTAGCCGCCCTGTTTGTTCGCTTCCGCTGCTCGCAGCTGTAGCGCTGCCCGGCTGGGCGGCCGCTTTTATGGGCCCCTTGATCAGCCAAGCCCGCCCAATACTCAGGGCTCGGCGTCCCTCACAGCCCCCAGCCCCTGCCGGCCCCTACAAACCAACACACAGGACCAACAAGGACAGATGCAAATACAGGTACCTTCTCCTCCAACGAGAACTCCCTCTCAAACTCCCCTGTTAGCCGCCCTGTTTGTTCGCTTCCGCTGCTCGCAGCTGTAGCGCTGCCCGGCTGGGCGGCCGCTTTTATGGGCCCCTTGATCAGCCAAGCCCCGCCCAATACTCAGGGCTCGGCGTCCCTCACAGGCCCCAGCCCCTGCCGGCCCCTACAAACCAACACACAAGACCAACAAGGACAGATGCAAATACAGGTACCTTCTCCTCCAATGAGAACTCCCTCTCAAACTCCCCTGTTAGCCGCCCTGTTTGTTCGCTTCCGCTGCTCGCAGCTGTAGCGCTGCCCGGCTGGGCGGCCGCTTTTATGGGCCCCTTGATCAGCCAAGCCCCACCCAATACTCAGGGCTCGGCGTCCCTCACAGGCCCCAGCCCCTGCCGGCCCCTACAAACCAACACACAAGGACCAACAAGGACAGATGCAAATACAGGTACCTTCTCCTCCAATGAGAACTCCCTCTCAAACTCCCCTGTTAGCCGCCCTGTTTGTTCGCTTCCGCTGCTCGCAGCTGTACCGCTGCCTGGCTGGGCGGCCGCTTTTATGGGCCCCTTGATCAGCCAAGCCCCGCCCAATACTCAGGGCTCGGCGTCCCTCACAGCCCCCAGCCCCTGCCGGCCCCTACAAACCAACACACAAGACCAACAAGGACAGATGCAATTACAGCTACCTTCTCCTCCAATGAGAACTCCCTCTCAAACTCCCCTGTTAGCCGCCCTGTTTGTTCGCTTCCGCTGCTCGCAGCTGTACCGCTGCCCGGCTGGGCGGCCGCTTTTATGGTACCCTTGATCAGCCAAGCCCCGCCCAATACTCAGGGCTCGGCGTCCCTCACAGCCCCCAGCCCCTGCCCGCCCCTACAAACCAACACACAAGACAACAAGGACAGATGCAAATACAGCTACCTTCTCCTCCAATGAGAACTCCCTCTCAAACTCCCCTGTTAGCCGCCCTGTTTGTTCGCTTCCGCTGCTCGCAGCTGTACCGCTGCCCGGCTGGGCGGCCGCTTTTATGGGCCCCTTGATCAGCCAAGCCCCGCCCAATACTCAGGGCTCGGCGTCCCTCACAGCCCCCAGCCCCTGCCGGCCCCTACAAACCAACACACAAGACCAACAAGGACAGATGCAAATACAGCTACCTTCTCCTCCAATGAGAACTCCCTCTCAAACTCCCCTGTTAGCCGCCCTGTTTGTTCGCCTCCGCTGCTCGCAGCTGTAGCGCTGCCCGGCTGGGCGGCCGCTTTTATGGGCCCCTTCATCAGCCAAGCCCCGCCCCATACTCAGGGCTCGGCGTCCCTCACAGCCCCCAGCCCCTGCCGGCCCCTACAAACCAACACACAAGACCAACAAGGACAGATGCAAATAGAGGTACCTTCTCCTCCAATGAGAACTCCCTCTCAAACTCCCCTGTTAGCCCCCCTGTTTGTTTGCTTCCGCTGCTCGCAGCTGTAGCGCTGCCTGGCTGGGCGGCCGCTTTTATGGGCCCCTTGATCAGCCAAGCCCCGCCCCATACTCAGGGCTCGGCGTCCCTCACAGCCCCCAGCCCCTGCCGGCCCCTACAAACCAACACACAAGACCAACAAGGACAGATGCAAATACAGGTACCTTCTCCTCCAATGAGAACTCCCTCTCAAACTCCCCTGTTAGCCGCCCTGTTTGTTTGCTTCCGCTGCTCGCAGCTGTACCGCTGCCCGGCTGGGCGGCCGCTTTTATGGGCCCCTTGATCAGCCAAGCCCCGCCCCATACTCAGGGCTCGGCGTCCCTCACAGCCCCCAGCCCCTGCCGGCCCCTACAAACCAACACACAAGACCAACAAGGACAGATGCAAATACAGGTACCTTCTCCTCCAACGAGAACTCCCTCTCAAACTCCCCTGTTAGCCGCCCTGTTTGTTCGCTTCCGCTGCTCGCAGCTGTAGCGCTGCCCGGCTGGGCGGCCGCTTTTATGGGCCCCTTGATCAGCCAAGGCCCGCCCAATACTCAGGGCTCGGCGTCCCTCACAGCCCCCAGCCCCTGCCGGCCCCTACAAACCAACACACAAGACCAACAAGGACAGATGCAAATACAGGTACCTTCTCCTCCAACGAGAACTCCCTCTCAAACTCCCTGTTAGCCGCCCTGTTTGTTCGCTTCCGCTGCTCGCAGCTGTAGCGCTGCCTGGCTGGGCGGCCGCTTTTATGGGCCCCTTGATCAGCCAAGTCCCGCCCAATACTCAGGGCTCGGCGTCCCTCACAGCCCCCAGCCCCTGCCGGCCCCTACAAACCAACACACAAGACCAACAAGGACAGATGCAAATACAGGTACCTTCTCCTCCAACGAGAACTCCCTCTCAAACTCCCCTGTTAGCCGCCCTGTTTGTTCGCTTCCGCTGCTCGCAGCTGTAGCGCTGCCTGGCTGGGTGGCCGCTTTTATGGGCCCCTTGATCAGCAAAGCCCCGCCCAATACTCAGGGCTCGGCGTCCCTCACAGTCCCCAGCCCCTGCCGGCCCCTACAAACCAACACACAGGACCAACAAGGACAGATGCAAATACAGGTACCTTCTCCTCCAACGAGAACTCCCTCTCAAACTCCCCTGTTAGCCGCCCTGTTTGTTCGCTTCCGCTGCTCGCAGCTGTAGCGCTGCCCGGCTGGGCGGCCGCTTTTATGGGCCCCTTGATCAGCCAAGCCCCGCCCAATACTCAGGGCTCGGCGTCCCTCACAGCCCCCAGCCCCTGCCGGCCCCTACAAACCAACACACAAGACCAACAAGGACAGATGCAAATACAGGTACCTTCTCCTCCAACGAGAACTCCCTCTCAAACTCCCCTGTTAGCCGCCCTGTTTGTTCGCTTCCGCTGCTCGCAGCTGTAGCGCTGCCCGGCTGGGTGGCCGCTTTTATGGGCCCCTTGATCAGCCAAGCCCCGCCCAATACTCAGGGCTCGGCATCCCTCACAGCCCCCAGCCCCTGCCGGCCCCTACAAACCAACACACAAGACCAACAAGGACAGATGCAAATACAGGTACCTTCTCCTCCAACGAGAACTCCCTCTCAAACTCCCCTGTTAGCCGCCCTGTTTGTTCGCTTCCGCTGCTCGCAGCTGTAGCGCTGCCCGGCTGGGCGGCCGCTTTTATGGGCCCCTTGATCAGCCAAGCCCCGCCCAATACTCAGGCCTCGGCGTCCCTCACAGCCCCCAGCCCCTGCCGGCCCCTACAAACCAACACACAGGACCAACAAGGACAGATGCAAATACAGGTACCTTCTCCTCCAACGAGAACTCCCTCTCAAACTCCCCTGTTAGCCGCCCTGTTTGTTCGCTTCTGCTGCTCGCAGCTGTACCGCTGCCCGGCTGGGCGGCCGCTTTTATGGGCCCCTTGATCAGCCAAGCCCCGCCCAATACTCAGGCCTCGGCGTCCCTCACAGCCCCCAGCCCCTGCCGGCTCCTACAAACCAACACACAGGACCAACAAGGACAGATGCAAATACAGGTACCTTCTCCTCCAACGAAAACTCCCTCTGAAACTCCCCTGTTACCCGCCCTGTTTGTTCGCTTCCGCTGCTCGCAGCTGTAGCGCTGCCCGGCTGGGCGGCCGCTTTTATGGGCCCCTTGATCAGCCAAGCCCCGCCCAATACTCAGGGCTCGGCGTCCCTCACAGCCCCCAGCCCCTGCCGGCCCCTACAAACCAACACACAGGACCAACAAGGACAGATGCAAATACAGGTACCTTCTCCTCCAACGAGAACTCCCTCTCAAACTCCCCTGTTAGCCGCCCTGTTTGTTGGCTTCCGCTGCTCGCAGCTGTAGCGCTGCCCGGCTGGGCGGCCGCTTTTATGGGCCCCTTGATCAGCCAAGCCCCGCCCAATACTCAGGGCTCGGCGTCCCTCACAGCCCCCAGCCCCTGCCGGCCCCTACAAACCAACACACAGGACCAACAAGGACAGATGCAAATACAGGTACCTTCTCCTCCAACGAGAACTCCCTCTCAAACTCCCCTGTTAGCCGCCCTGTTTGTTCGCTTCCGCTGCTCGCAGCTGTAGCGCTGCCCGGCTGGGCGGCCGCTTTTATGGGCCCCTTGATCAGCCAAGCCCCGCCCAATACTCAGGGCTCGGCGTCCCTCACAGCCCCCAGCCCCTGCCGGCCCCTACAAACCAACACACAGGACCAACAAGGACAGATGCAAATACAGGTACCTTCTCCTCCAACGAGAACTCCCTCTCAAACTCCCCTGTTAGCCGCCCTGTTTGTTCGCTTCCGCTGCTCGCAGCTGTAGCGCTGCCCGGCTGGGCGGCCGCTTTTATGGGCCCCTTGATCAGCCAAGCCCCGCCCAATACTCAGGGCTCGGCGTCCCTCACAGGCCCCAGCCCCTGCCGGCCCCTACAAACCAACACACAAGACCAACAAGGACAGATGCAAATACAGGTACCTTCTCCTCCAATGAGAACTCCCTCTCAAACTCCCCTGTTAGCCGCCCTGTTTGTTCGCTTCCGCTGCTCGCAGCTGTAGCGCTGCCCGGCTGGGCGGCCGCTTTTATGGGCCCCTTGATCAGCCAAGCCCCACCCAATACTCAGGGCTCGGCGTCCCTCACAGGCCCCAGCCCCTGCCGGCCCCTACAAACCAACACACAAGACCAACAAGGACAGATGCAAATACAGGTACCTTCTCCTCCAATGAGAACTCCCTCTCAAACTCCCCTGTTAGCCGCCCTGTTTGTTCGCTTCCGCTGCTCGCAGCTGTACCGCTGCCCGGCTGGGCGGCCGCTTTTATGGGCCCCTTGATCAGCCAAGCCCCGCCCAATACTCAGGGCTCGGCGTCCCTCACAGCCCCCAGCCCCTGCCGGCCCCTACAAACCAACACACAAGACCAACAAGGACAGATGCAAATACAGCTACCTTCTCCTCCAATGAGAACTCCCTCTCAAACTCCCCTGTTAGCCGCCCTGTTTGTTCGCTTCCGCTGCTCGCAGCTGTACCGCTGCCCGGCTGGGCGGCCGCTTTTATGGGACCCTTGATCAGCCAAGCCCCGCCCAATACTCAGGGCTCGGCGTCCCTCACAGCCCCCAGCCCCTGCCCGCCCCTACAAACCAACACACAAGACCAACAAGGACAGATGCAAATACAGCTACCTTCTCCTCCAATGAGAACTCCCTCTCAAACTCCCCTGTTAGCCGCCCTGTTTGTTCGCTTCCGCTGCTCGCAGCTGTACCGCTGCCCGGCTGGGCGGCCGCTTTTATGGGCCCCTTGATCAGCCAAGCCCCGCCCAATACTCAGGGCTCGGCGTCCCTCACAGCCCCCAGCCCCTGCCGGCCCCTACAAACCAACACACAAGACCAACAAGGACAGATGCAAATACAGCTACCTTCTCCTCCAATGAGAACTCCCTCTCAAACTCCCCTGTTAGCCGCCCTGTTTGTTCGCCTCCGCTGCTCGCAGCTGTAGCGCTGCCCGGCTGGGCGGCCGCTTTTATGGGCCCCTTCATCAGCCAAGCCCCGCCCCATACTCAGGGCTCGGCGTCCCTCACAGCCCCCAGCCCCTGCCGGCCCCTACAAACCAACACACAAGACCAACAAGGACAGATGCAAATAGAGGTACCTTCTCCTCCAATGAGAACTCCCTCTCAAACTCCCCTGTTAGCCCCCCTGTTTGTTTGCTTCCGCTGCTCGCAGCTGTAGCGCTGCCTGGCTGGGCGGCCGCTTTTATGGGCCCCTTGATCAGCCAAGCCCCGCCCCATACTCAGGGCTCGGCGTCCCTCACAGCCCCCAGCCCCTGCCGGCCCCTACAAACCTTCACACAAGACCAACAAGGACAGATGCAAATACAGGTACCTTCTCCTCCAATGAGAACTCCCTCTCAAACTCCCCTGTTAGCCGCCCTGTTTGTTTGCTTCCGCTGCTCGCAGCTGTAGCGCTGCCCGGCTGGGCGGCCGCTTTTATGGGCCCCTTGATCAGCCAAGCCCCGCCCCATACTCAGGGCTCGGCGTCCCTCACAGCCCCCAGCCCCTGCCGGCCCCTACAAACCAACACACAAGACCAACAAGGACAGATGCAAATACAGGTACCTTCTCCTCCAATGAGAACTCCCTCTCAAACTCCCCTGTTAGCCGCCCCGTTTGTTTGCTTCCGCTGCTCGCAGCTGTAGCGCTGCCCGGCTGGGCGGCCGCTTTTATGGGCCCCTTGATCAGCCAAGCCCCGCCCAATACTCAGGGCTCGGCGTCCCTCACAGCCCCCAGCCCCTGCCGGCCCCTACAAACCAACACACAAGACCAACAAGGACAGATGCAAATACAGGTACCTTCTCCTCCAATGAGAACTCCCTTTCACACTCCCCTGTTAGCCGCCCTGTTTGTTTGCTTCCGCTGCTCGCAGCTGTAGCGCTGCCCGGCTGGGCGGCCGCTTTTATGGGCCCCTTGATCAGCCAAGCCCCGCCCAATACTCAGGGCTCGGCGTCCCTCACAGCCCCCAGCCCCTGCCGGCCCCTACAAACCAGCACACAAGACCAACAAGGACAGATGCAAATACAGGTACCTTCTCCTCCAATGAGAACTCCCTCTCAAACTCCCCTGTTAGCCGCCCTGTTTGTTTGCTTCCGCTGCTCGCAGCTGTAGCGCTGCCCGGCTGGGCGGCCGCTTTTATGGGCCCCTTGATCAGCCAAGCCCCGCCCCATACTCAGGGCTCAGCGTCCCTCACAGCCCCCAGCCCCTGCCGGCCCCTACAAACCAACACACAAGACCAACAAGGACAGATGCAAATACAGGTACCTTCTCCTCCAATGGGAACTCCCTCTCAAACTCCCCTGTTAGAAGCCCTGTTTGTTTGCTTCCGCTGCTCGCAGCTGTAGCGCTGCCCGGCTGGGCGGCCGCTTTTATGGGCCCCTTGATAAGCCAAGCCCCGCCCCATACTCAGGGCTCGGCGTCCCTCACAGCCCCCAGCCCCTGCCGGCCCCTACAAACCAACACACAAGACCAACAAGGACAGATGCAAATACAGGTACCTTCTCCTCCAATGAGCACTCCCTCTCAAACTCCCCTGTTAGCCGCCCCGTTTGTTTGCTTCCGCTGCTCGCAGCTGTAGCGCTGCCCGGCTGGGCGGCCGCTTTTATGGGCCCCTTGATCAGCCAAGCCCCGCCCCATACTCAGGGCTCGGCGTCCCTCACAGCCCCCAGCCCCTGCCGGCCCCTACAAACCAACACACAAGACCAACAAGGACAGATGCAAATACAGGTACCTTCTCCTCCAATGAGAACTCCCTCTCAAACTCCCCTGTTAGCCGCCCCGTTTGTTTGCTTCCGCTGCTCGCAGCTGTAGCGCTGCCCGGCTGGGCGGCCGCTTTTATGGGCCCCTTGATCAGCCAAGCCCCGCCCCATACTCAGGGCTCGGCGTCCCTCACAGCACCCAGCCCCTGCCGGCCCCTACAAACCAACACACAAGACCAACAAGGACAGATGCAAATACAGGTACCTTCTCCTCCAATGAGAACTCCCTCTCAAACTCCCCTGTTAGCCGCCCTATTTGTTTGCTTCCGCTGCTCGCAGCTGTAGCGCTGCCCGGCTGGGCGGCCGCTTTTATGGACCCCTTGATCAGCCAAGCCCCGCCCCATACTCAGGGCTCGGCGTCCCTCACAGCCCCCAGCCCCTGCCGGCCCCTACAAACCAACACACAAGACCAACAAGGACAGATGCAAATACAGGTACCTTCTCCTCCAATGAGAACTCCCTCTCAAACTCCCCTGTTAGCCGCCCTGTTTGTTTGCTTCCGCTGCTCGCAGCTGTAGCGCTGCCCGGCTGGGCGGCCGCTTTTATGGGCCCCTTGATCAGCCAAGCCCCGCCCCATACTCAGGGCTCGGCGTCCCTCACAGCCCCCAGCCCCTGCCGGCCCCTACAAACCAACACACAAGACCAACAAGGACAGATGCAAATACAGGTACCTTCTCCTCCAATGAGACCTCCCTCTCAAACTCCCCTGTTAGCCGCCCTGTTTTTTTGCTTCCGCTTCTCGCAGCAGTAGCGCTGCCCGGCTGGGCGGCCGCTTTTATGGGCCCCTTGATCAGCCAAGCCCCGCCCCATACTCAGGGCTCGGCGTCCCTCACAGCCCCCAGCCCCTGCCGGCCCCTACAAACCAACACACAAGACCAACAAGGACAGATGCAAATACAGCTACCTTCTCCTCCAATGAGAACTCCCTCTCAAACTCCCCTGTTAGCCGCCCTGTTTGTTTGCTTCCGCTGCTCGCAGCTGTACCGCTGCCCGGCTGGGCGGCCGCTTTTATGGGCCCCTTGATCAGCCAAGCCCCGCCCAATACTCAGGGCTCGGCGTCCCTCACAGCCCCCAGCCCCTGCCGGCCCCTACAAACCAACACACAAGACCAACAAGGACAGATGCAAATACAGCTACCTTCTCCTCCAATGAGAACTCCCTCTCACACTCCCCTGTTAGCCGCCCTGTTTGTTTGCTTCCGCTGCTCGCAGCTGTACCGCTGCCCGGCTGGGCGGCCGCTTTTATGGGCCCCTTGATCAGCCAAGCCCCGCCCAATACTCAGGGCTCGGCGTCCCTCACAGCCCCCAGCCCCTGCCGGCCCCTACAAACCAACACACAAGACCAACAAGGACAGATGCAAATACAGGTACCTTCTCCTCCAATGAGAACTCCCTCTCACACTCCCCTGTTAGCCGCCCTGTTTGTTTGCTTCCGCTGCTCGCAGCTGTACCGCTGCCCGGCTGGGCAGCCGCTTTTATGGGCCCCTTGATCAGCCAAACCCCGCCCCATACTCAGGGCTCGGCCTCCCTCACAGCCCCCAGCCCCTGCCGGCCCCTACAAACCAACACACAAGACCAACAAGGACAGATGCAAATACAGGTACCTTCTCCTCCAATGAGCACTCCCTCTCAAATTCTCCTGTTAGCCGCCCCGTTTGTTTGCTTCCGCTGCTCGCAGCTGTAGCGCTGCCCGGCTGGGCGACCGCTTTTATGGGCCCCTTGATCAGCCAAGCCCCGCCCCATACTCAGGGCTCGGCGTCCCTCACAGCCCCCAGCCCCTGCCGGCCCCTACAAACCAACACACAAGACCAACAAGGACAGATGCAAATACAGCTACCTTCTCCTCCAATGAGAACTCCCTCTCAAACTCCCCTGTTAGCCGCCCTGTTTGTTTGCTTCCGCTGCTCGCAGCTGTAGCGCTGCCCGGCTGGGCGGCCGCTTTTATGGGCCCCTTGATCAGCCAAGCCCCGCCCCATACTCAGGGCTCGGCGTCCCTCACAGCCCCCAGCCCCTGCCGGCCCCTACAAACCAACACACAAGACCAACAAGGACAGATGCAAATACAGCTACCTTCTCCTCCAATGAGAACTCCCTCTCAAACTCCCCTGTTAGCCGCCCTGTTTGTTTGCTTCCGCTGCTCGCAGCTGTACCGCTGCCCGGCTGGGCGGCCGCTTTTATGGGCCCCTTGATCAGCCAAGCCCCGCCCAATACTCAGGGCTCGGCGTCCCTCACAGCCCCCAGCCCCTGCCGGCCCCTACAAACCAACACACAAGACCAACAAGGACAGATGCAAATACAGGTACCTTCTCCTCCAATGAGAACTCCCTCTCACACTCCCCTGTTAGCCGCCCTGTTTGTTTGCTTCCGCTGCTCGCAGCTGTACCGCTGCCCGGCTGGGCGGCCGCTTTTATGGGCCCCTTGATCAGCCAAGCCCCGCCCAATACTCAGGGCTCGGCGTCCCTCACAGCCCCCAGCCCCTGCCGGCCCCTACAAACCAACACACAAGACCAACAAGGACAGATGCAAATACAGGTACCTTCTCCTCCAATGAGAACTCCCTCTCACACTCCCCTGTTAGCCGCCCTGTTTGTTTGCTTCCGCTGCTCGCAGCTGTACCGCTGCCCGGCTGGGCGGCCGCTTTTATGGGCCCCTTGATCAGCCAAGCCCCGCCCCATACTCAGGGCTCGGCCTCCCTCACAGCCCCCAGCCCCTGCCGGCCCCTACAAACCAACACACAAGACCAACAAGGACAGATGCAAATACAGGTACCTTCTCCTCCAATGAGAACTCCCTCTCAAATTCCCCTGTTAGCCGCCCCGTTTGTTTGCTTCCGCTGCTCGCAGCTGTAGCGCTGCCCGGCTGGGCGGCCGCTTTTATGGGCCCCTTGATCAGCCAAGCCCCGCCCCATACTCAGGGCTCGGCGTCCCTCACAGCCCCCATCCCCTGCCGGCCCCTACAAACCAACACACAAGACCAACAAGGACAGATGCAAATACAGGTACCTTCTCCTCCAATGAGAACTCCCTCTCAAACTTCCCTGTTAGCCGCCCTGTTTGTTTGCTTCCGCTGCTCGCAGCTGTAGCGCTGCCCGGCTGGGCGGCCGCTTTTATGGGCCCCTTGATCAGCCAAGCCCCGCCCCATACTCAGGGCTCGGCGTCCCTCACAGCCCCCAGCCCCTGCCGGCCCCTACAAACCAACACACAAGACCAACAAGGACAGATGCAAATACAGCTACCTTCTCCTCCAATGAGAACTCCCTCTCAAACTCCCCTGTTAGCCGCCCTGTTTGTTTGCTTCCGCTGCTCGCAGCTGTACCGCTACCCTGCTGGGCGGCCGCTTTTATGGGCCCCTTGATCAGCCAAGCCCCGCCCAATACTCAGGGCTCGGCGTCCCTCACAGCCCCCAGCCCCTGCCGGCCCCTACAAACCAACACACAAGACCAACAAGGACAGATGCAAATACAGGTACCTTCTCCTCCAATGAGAACTCCCTCTCACACTCCCCTGTTAGCCGCCCTGTTTGTTTGCTTCCGCTGCTCGCAGCTGTACCGCTGCCCGGCTGGGCGGCCGCTTTTATGGGCCCCTTGATCAGCCAAGCCCCGCCCAATACTCAGGGCTCGGCGTCCCTCACAGCCCCCAGCCCCTGCCGGCCCCTACAAACCAACACACAAGAATAACAAGGACAGATGCAAATACAGGTACCTTCTCCTCCAATGAGAACTCCCTCTCACACTCCCCTGTTAGCCGCCCTGTTTGTTTGCTTCCGCTGCTCGCAGCTGTACCGCTGCCCGGCTGGGCGGCCGCTTTTATGGGCCCCTTGATCAGCCAAGCCCCGCCCAATACTCAGGGCTCGGCGTCCCTCACAGCCCCCATCCCCTGCCGGCCCCTACAAACCAACACACAAGACCAACAAGGACAGATGCAAATACAGGTACCTTCTCCTCCAATGAGAACTCCCTCTCAAACTCCCCTTAGCCGCCCTGTTTGTTTGCTTCCGCTGCTCGCAGCTGTACCGCTGCCCGGCTGGGCGGCCGCTTTTATGGGCCCCTTGATCAGCCAAGCCCCGCCCAATACTCAGGGCTCGGCGTCCCTCACAGCCCCCAGCCCCTGCCGGCCCCTACAAACCAACACACAAGACCAACAAGGACAGATGCAAATACAGGTACCTTCTCCTCCAATGAGAACTCCCTCTCACACTCCCCTGTTAGCCGCCCTGTTTGTTTGCTTCCGCTGCTCGCAGCTGTACCGCTGCCCGGCTGGGCGGCCGCTTTTATGGGCCCCTTGATCAGCCAAGCCCCGCCCAATACTCAGGGCTCGGCGTCCCTCACAGCCCCCAGCCCCTGCCGGCCCCTACAAACCAACACACAAGACCAACAAGGACAGATGCAAATACAGGTACCTTCTCCTCCAATGAGAACTCCCTCTCACACTCCCCTGTTAGCCGCCCTGTTTGTTTGCTTCCGCTGCTCGCAGCTGTACCGCTGCCCGGCTGGGCGGCCGCTTTTATGGGCCCCTTGATCAGCCAAGCCCCGCCCCATACTCAGGGCTCGGCCTCCCTCACAGCCCCCAGCCCCTGCCGGCCCCTACAAACCAACACACAAGACCAACAAGGACAGATGCAAATACAGCTACCTTCTCCTCCAATGAGAACTCCCTCTCAAATTCCCCTGTTAGCCGCCCCGTTTGTTTGCTTCCGCTGCTCGCAGCTGTAGCGCTGCCCGGCTGGGCGGCCGCTTTTATGGGCCGCTTGATCAGCCAAGCCCCGCCCAATACTCAGGGCTCGGCGTCCCTCACAGCCCCCAGCCCCTGCCGGCCCCTACAAACCAACACACAAGACCAACAAGGACAGATGCAAATACAGGTACCTTGTCCTCCAATGAGAACTCCCTCTCAAACTCCCCTGTTAGCCGCCCTGTTTGTTTGCTTCCGCTGCTCGCAGCTGTAGCGCTGCCCGGCTGGGCGGCCGCTTTTATGGGCCCCTTGATCAGCCAAGCCCCGCCCCATACTCAGGGCTCGGCGTCCCTCACAGCCCCCAGCCCCTGCCGGCCCCTACAAACCAACACACAAGACCAACAAGGACAGATGCAAATACAGGTACCTTCTCCTCCAATGAGAACTCCCTCTCACACTCCCCTGTTAGCCGCCCTGTTTGTTTGCTTCCGCTGCTCGCAGCTGTAGCGCTGCCCGGCTGGGCGGCCGCTTTTATGGGCCCCTTGATCAGCCAAGCCCTGCCCAATACTCAGGGCTCGGCGTCCCTCACAGCCCCCAGCCCCTGCCGGCCCCTACAAACCAACACACAAGACCAACAAGGACAGATGCAAATACAGGTACCTTCTCCTCCAATGAGAACTCCCTCTCACACTCCCCTGTTAGCCGCCATGTTTGTTTGCTTCCGCTGCTCGCAGCTGTACCGCTGCCCGGCTGGGCGGCCGCTTTTATGGGCCCCTTGATCAGCCAAGCCCCGCCCAATACTCAGGGCTCGGCGTCCCTCAC
>NW_027053841.1:0-20907 GCF_011386835.1 Chrysemys picta bellii | reverse complement strand
CAGACTAACACGGCTGCTACTCTGAAACAAATAAAATGATTATTCAACTTCAAAGGCAGCTTGCTTAACGTGCACTTCTACAGAAGATAGAAAGGGAGAAGGACTTGACTTCTTTCATCAAATGCATCCAAGCAAAGAACAATAGGTCATTTAGGGCTTGATCCTGCATGGATCTGAGCATTCTTCCCTCAGTCCAGCAGAACATTTAAGCAGGTGCATATCTTTTCATAGAATCATAGAAAAGTAGGGCTTGAAGAGGTCATCTAGTCCATCCCCCAGTGCTTCTAAACCTTTTATTGTTTTTATTGCTCTCCCCTGGGCTGTCTCCAATCTATCTCCATCTTTCCTGAAGTGGAGCACCCAGAATTTTAAGCATGTTGATTTCAATGGGGCTTCTTACATTCTTAAAGTTGCTTAAAGTTAAGCATGTGCTTATATGTTTCTTTGGATTGGGGCTAACGTGCTCAGTGCCTTGCTGGTCTGAACTGTTCTTCTGGATGAGCTGAGAAGTTGGGAAATGTCTGTAGATCCTAGGAGTGCTGTTAAGCAGAACCACAAAGAAACTGGAGGGATTTGACAGTTTTATATGGCATGGTGTGTGGATGCGGATGCTTAAGGAATACTAAACATTATGCTTCAGGGCTTAAACCAATCTCTTCTCTAACTATGAGAGATCAGGGCGACATGGGGGAAAGGGCTGATTATTCCACATCTGCCTATTGAAGGTTATTAAACCTTCTTTTGAAACATCTGGTACTAGTCACTATCAGAGACAAGACACTAGATGGAGCTCAGGTCTGATCCAATCTGGCAATTTCTGTGTGTTTATTCAGTGTTTCATAAAAAGACCGGTGAATCCAAATGCTTCTGCAGACCAAATTCCTTCTAAAGAGAATCAGAACCAGAGGTCAGATAGTTACATT
Organism: Chrysemys picta bellii; assembly: GCF_011386835.1. NCBI lineage: Eukaryota > Metazoa > Chordata > Testudines > Emydidae > Chrysemys > Chrysemys picta. The sequence continues at coordinate 19,984 of NW_027053841.1, read as the reverse complement.
CTAGCAAATTTCTATTAAGCTATTTCCTACCCCCACTTTTAAAGGAAGTACAGGATTGATGACCATAAATATTTTTAATGCTAAAGGAGCTCTCCTGCCTGTTCACAGATCTCAGATCCTAAAAAACATTATCTATCTATCTATCTATCTATGTGCAAGCGAAAAGTGCTCTCAAAAGAAGCTGTAGAATTCCCCTCTATGTAATTCAAGGAAAGATGGAGTTAAAAACATCAGAGAAAAGACTAATGTAAACACATTCTACATAATGCTCAGTAGAGCATCTGAGCGGACCATGTCACTGAAAGCCCATCCGATTCACAGAAAATGATTTATTTTCATTGGACTGAGCCTTGGTAGATATTGTCTCTGCTCGGCAAAGCAGTGATGTTCTACAAAGTGTTAATGAACATGCATTCCAATACGCCGTGCTCGCCACAACCAAACCTCCACACGGCACTCAGAGAAAGAGATGAGCCTTACGCTGTGCCTTGAAAACTCAGAGTTTGGATGTGTGTGCCCAGGGAAATGACCTCCAGGTGTAGGAGACCCCCAGTGAGAATGCTCGACCATCACTCCCCACATATTTAATCTCAGCCTCATTGAAGTCTATGGCAAAATTCCCATTAGTTTCAATGGTCCCAGATGTCCTCCTAGGTGTAATATCCCCTGTAATTCAGTGGACAGCTGCATTTGGCAGTAGCTGTGCTTGGGCTGAGTGGCTCATTGTAGAGAACATTGCAATAATCCACTCCAGAAGTCACCCAAGGTATGGACTGTAAGAGAGAATTCATGTGAAAGACTCAGAACAATCTCCTTTCTGTTCCCACGTGGCTGCATTATAGATTCAAATAATCAACAAGTTGACTTCTGCAAATTTCTGCCTTGGGCAAGGTGTTCTGAAAAGAGCTATTTCCTGATGTAACTATCAAAAGGAGATTTCAGTTTTATTGTACTGGAAATAGTGTTCACTCCTACCTTCGGAGAGATGTCGTCTTTCTTGATTTCAAAGTATAGGATGGAAGTGCGTTTATGTTTGGCATAGCATCATTTGGGAGAGGATCCCTGTAGCACCTCTGAGCTCTGATCATCAAGACAAGCAAGGGCAGACTCATTAAAATACACCGTATTTCTCTAGGGGACAGGGGATAATCACATGCAGATGCATTATCTTGAAAAGTTTTGCGAAGGTTTTTGCCACTGGGGGGATATGGGCTCTGTGCCTGATGTAGAACACATCCCTTGTCTCCCCGACCCAGCACCTGCTCTAGGAGGCAGGTTGGAGCAATCCAGGGGAAGGACAGGGTGTGGTTATATTGTGCTGGTGGAATGGCCCGGGGTAGGTTTAACATCATTCTCATCACTGATTCCCAAGGGGCTGTAACAGTGCGGCGGAGAGCGTGACTTGGTCCCTGGCATGCAGCATCTGCTCCAGCAATGGTACCTGCCATGTTCCATCCTGTTTGCCAGCCCAGGGTGCTACTTGCAATGTATGATGCTGGTTTTCCAATTTACTTGAACTCTGAGAGCATGACCTTTGCTAACCTGAGAATGCAAAACTTTGTAAACTTTTAATCCTTTTTAAAACCTTGACTTTGTATTTCCTAATTATGTTATGGTTTAGTTTATTGATGAAAGCAAACTTAAGAAACGTTAAAGGAAGGGTTTTTTGTTTGTTGATTTCCTTTGTTTTTTTTAAATAGAAAGAAAATATTTTATATATGTGTTATTTAAACACTGAAGCTCTTACTCATGTGTTGTTTTCAGTATATAGTTTATTGCCATTGTTATCTTTGTGAAAATCTCTGTTTCACCACTCAGTGCCGTGTTGATCAGAGTATGGAAAGTAATTAAATTAAACTGTATTAAAACAAAACTCATTTTATGCAACTTCTGTTTCAGTGAAAGTTCTCAGCTAGAACCCTGAATGCGTAAGAAGCAGATAAACAATATCCAAGAAAAAGAGCTGGAATTTTTCCTCTTGTTTTCACCTGGCCCTTACCAAGGAAAGTAGCAAACAACTGCCCTTTGGAAAAAAACACTGGACCCTATCACAGTACAAACCCAAATGAGCACAGCAGGAGGCTGTCCTGCCTGTCCAAATGTGGCCCTGTTTCATTACCAACTTCCTTCCTGTGATGATGTTCTGGGGGCAATCAGTTGTCAAAGGTAACTGTTGCCATGGTAGCCAGGTTGCTAGCCATTCTCCCCAAGTATGAAAATGAACTGGAGGGAGGGAGTGCTGAGTGGTGGATTATCTCTGATGTCACAATGCTACTGCTCAGGCAGCACCAGTGGGCAGCAAATGTGCAGTGCGTATGTGTGTGGGGGGGGGCAGGGGGAGGGACAGGCTTTCCCAGTGCTCCTCTTTTGCAAATTTCCTAAAGAAGCCAACAACATAACTACACAGAATACACATTAATGATGATTCCACACACATTATTGTTCTGGCTCCTAAGAAACAAATTAGCAAAACATTGCGAACTTCCAGCAAGAGAATTTTATGTTTTCTCTAACTTCTCTGCTTGTGTGCCACAAAACAGAAAAGACACAATCTCATAAAAAATGAAATAAAATTCTGAAGCCAAATGCCCTTTTGAAACAGAAAACAATGGAACCATTTCATTCTGGTAAGTTTACTCTTACTGAAGCACTTCACTTTTCCTTTCCCTTTCACAGGGAGGAGCCTAAATTAGGTTTCCCTAAATCCATGATTGGAATAGCGAAGCGAAGCCTCACTAAAAGCCAAGCAGCTCGGAAAGAATGGGATGAGCACAATACAGTAGAACCCTGTTTATCCGACCCTCCATTATCCGGTTCTCCATATTAACCCAACAACCAGCACACACAGGTCCAGAAATGAGCAGTATCTGTTATGGTCACTAGATGGCGCTGCAGCCTCGCACTTTCCCATTCATCCGATTATCTGAAGTTTTAGTTAACCAGTCTGGCCCTGGTCCCAATTCAAGGGGATAAACGGGGTCCTGCTGTCCTTGTGAGTGATCATTTGATGCAGGTGATCTGCTGCAGTTGTTACTCCTCGTGGAAAAGTACAAATTGCAAAACTGATGGGAGGGGCCTTCGGAGGTGGTAGGGAGGGGTCACGCTGTTACCTGCAAAGTACACAGGCCTCGCAGCAGGGATGCACCTCGGGCTGTTAAAAGTGCATCACAATAGTGAAGCTGTTGTCAAGATGCTATTCTGTGCAGAGGATTGTAAGACAGCCCCTTACGGATCTGATGCCTGAATACCACTCGAGAGCATTGAGGTGTGTGAAGAGGTCACCGTAACTGAAAAGACAGAGGTTATGACTGTGCTGCAAAGTCACTGCCAGGTATTATCTAGCAGGCCAGGCCTGACTCACAAATGTTGCCTAAGATTAACACTGTGGGATCACAACCTGCACCCAGCAAAGCACCCCACAGAACTGGTACATTGCAGCAGCAGGTTCAGAAGGAGCTGGCAAGCCTGCTGGACATGGGAATAATTGAAGAATCAAACAGTCCCTGGGATGAGGAGGTCGTTTTGCTGATGTTTACAGGGAGCTCCTCCCGAGTTTGGGGGGCAGAATGGGAGAAAGCACAAAGGGGCTTGTTTGAAGCTTTAACCAGTGAGTGATGGAGGCGAGCTTCATGGGCCATGTAACTGCGAACATTTGGTGGCCTTAGACCAGGGATGGGCAAACTTTTTGACTCACGGGCCACATCAGGGTATAGAAATTGTATGGAGGGCCATGAATGCTCACAGAATTGGGGTTGGGGTGTGGGAGAGAGTGAGGGCTTCGGCTGGGGGTGCAGGCTCTGGGGTGGGGCTGGGGTTGAGGGGTTTGGGTGCGGGTGCTGTAAAGGGCCCTCAGCAAAGAGCCTGTCATGATACATGCCATTTAGCTGAGCCCTGGCGGGATCCTTATCAGGCAGGATAACAAGGGTGATGCTGCAGCTGGGAACAGTGAAGATCCTGCCAATGTCCCTGCAGGCCAGGATGTGACCTCAGATTATATCAGGAGGACCAGTTTGGAGAAGATATCAGTGAAAACTGTGGAGAGGGGGATGTGCCTGGCCAGAGACTGGAAATCCAGGTGGTTACTGCAACTCTCTAACCCCTCCCTCCCATTGTTTTCTAGATAAATTGTACTTTCAACACTGAGGATTTTGGAGGTTATGGCCAAATCATTTACTGTCCTGGCTATTATGCCCCGTGCATTGCTGGGTGTGTGTCTGTGGGGTAGTGCAGACGCCACAACATTTGCATGGCCTCCTCTGCCTTCCCCTCCCCTCCACCAGCCTCTGCTGGGCACAATCCCAAGTGGATGCAGAGCACTGGGGGGAAGGTTTCTAAAAAGCCAACGTTGCTGTTTATCCAAGAGGTCAGAGTATGGGCTCCATGGCTTGTGCTGAAGCCCACGGTCTGTAGCAAGTTCACCAATAGAAATCAGTGCCCCTCTGTCCGTTTCACGGCAGGCAGGCAGGTGGGGGTGGAGGGGTTCAAACACCGCTTGGATCAATGCTCTCCATCCTAGCTCAGGCTTTGGTTGGTTTCCTTCATCCCCCCCCAGTCCTGGTAGCTTATTCTGGGAAGTTTCTCAGGCAGCATGAATTCTCAATGGCCTTTCAGGAGAACCGGGAGTGCAAACCTGCTAGGACTTCCATAATAGCCAGGTCCCTACCAAATTCAGGGCTCAGTTTGACTAATTTAAAAACCCTCTGGCCTTGAAATTGACCAATGTTTCCATCTGAAATGTCATGGTATTGTAACCATTGGGGTCCCGACCAAAATAGGAGAATAGGGGAGTTCAGCGGTTGTTGTAGGGGTCACAGCATGGCCACCCTCACGTGTGTGGTGCCTTCAGACCTGGGCTCCAAGGGCAGCAGCCAGCAACCTTTCTGAAGCTAGAGGAGGTTCCCAGATGTGCAGGAGGGTTCCTGCTGTTGGGAGCACCTCAGCTCCTACCTACTACTTGGGAGCACCTCGGCTCCTACCATTTTCGGGACATCTAGAAAAATAGACACCTGAGCCCCAGAAGGAACGGCAAGGGAAGCCCCGAGCCCCAGCTGCAGATGCCTGGCAGAAGACCCGAGCCCGGACACCCAGAGTGCCAGCAGGAGTGGGGAGGGGCATGAAAGTCCTGAGCCCAGTTCCCCAGCACTGGCTGCAGCCACAGGGGGCCAGAAGCTCTGAGTCCGGGCACCCAGAGACGTGACTGGAGCAGAAGCTGCCAAGGCCAAAGCCCTGAGCCCAACGGTGGGCTGATGCAGTGCACTCACTTCTGCACTGCCTCTGGAGGTGCATCTGATATCCCCACGCAGAGGAAGTCCTGTCACCAGCCCGGCAGACAAACAGCAAGGAGGCCCCTACTGGGGTGCTCCTGGCTCGGGGGCTCCCAGCAGGACGGGGAGATCGGATATCATGGGGCAGGGCTAATTCGATCTAGCCAAGAAAGGCACAACAAGAATTGGGCTTAATATGGTGCAAAGTGTGTGACATTTCATAGCCCTGGAAATAGAGACCACATTAGGAGATGGAATTGTATCACAATCTGGGCCTCTATGAAAAACTCAGTGTGGGGTGAGGAACCGACTCTGCTGTTTTACCAGGTGGCCTGGTTGCTCCCCAGAATCAATAATGAGCAAGTGGGGAGATCCAGGGTGCAGCTCAAACATCCAACCAGGCTGGCCAGGGGCAGGCATCAGGCCTGCAAGGGAAAGGTGAGTGTGGCAGTGACTTCACAAAGGCCTTTGGCAGGAACTCAGCCTATTGGGCAAAGGTGATGAGGAGTCTGTGACCTCACAGAGCTCCCTTGACAACAGCCAGGCAGGACAGGGATGCAGGGCAGGGGGAACCTCAGAGACCCCCTGTAGCCTTGCTGCAGCAAGTCTCCATCTCGTGGTTCTCTCAGAGGACCAAGAGACCGTTGTTGTGGAGGACATTCTGTGCGTTTTTTTTTTTCATATCGGACTGGATTTTTTTGAAAGAAATCGTCATCTGTGTAGAAGGTAAGAAAAAATATAGGCTCTAAGTACAAGATAGGGGACTCTATCCTAGCAGATTCAAAGGCATCACCACCCTCCTAGTGAAAAAGTTTTTCCGAATATCCAAGCCTTCCACACTGCAACTTGAGGTCATTGCTCCTTGTTCTGTCATCTGCCAGCTCTAAGAATTCCATGAGAATCAATCTTTCATTAGGAAAATAATTCAAAAATACAAATACAAAAAACTTTGAGTGAAATCAATCCATCCTGATCTTTAGTGGCTGGGGGTGTGGGCCTCGGAGGCCAGACTGAAACCCTCATTGGCTAGTAACACCCAGGAAGCCAGTAAAAAATTCCAGTTCTCTTAGCCTCCATAATCCAAGGAACACCTGAGGGCTGCGGGAGACAGAGGGGTGCTGAGAATGTCTAACTCATGATTGAAAATACAGAGATGTGCTATTGACTTTGGTTGGGGGACAAGTATCAAATCCGTCGGGATTCTTGTCCCAAACAACAATCATCCATTGTCCTTTAGAGCACAAGGGCCCTAACACGACTGACATGCTCAAATCTCTCTCCTGCTAGGACTTAGAGAATTTTCTCCATCCCCATGATACAGAGGGAAAAAGAAAAGAAGTGACCTCTCTTTGGTCACACATCAAGGTTATGCCAGAGCTAGAAAGAGAAGCATAAGAAAAAAGTTGTATCAAAATGTTTTGCTTTTAAAACTAACTGATTTCTTAAACCAAGGAAATTTGATGTGTGGTTAGTGAACTGAAATGATACATTCTGGTCTCCACGTGTTTCTAGATTGATGAACCAGTAGATCCATCCCTTCACAGGTAGTTTTTATCCATAGATTGAGGGAGGAAAACAAGTTTGCCTGTTTTGTGAACTCCCAATGGCTTTCTTGAATTTCAACGAACTAGTCGATTGAACTGAACTATTTGAATAAACTGAAATGAAGACAATATTTTCTGCACCTTTCAAGGAAGTTATTGCTGTCCAAAGCTAGGCTAGCATTTCAGCTAACTTTCCTTCCAGGGCCTTAGCTACCACATCAGTGGTGCGACTGTCTGAAAAACTTGGCAGTGAACATATTCCACTTAATGTTCTTTTTTCTCTTCTATTTAAATTATTTAAAAGATTGTCATAAATTTTGCCCTTATCAAAGGTTGTCAATTTCACGTTTAATTCTGACAGCGAGGGAGACAAGCCACTGGAACAAATTACCCAGGGGAGAGGTGAAGTCTCTGTTTCCTGGTGTCCTCACATCACAACTGTCTTTCATTCTGGAAGGGTCCTTTTAGTTAATTACAAGCAATTGGGCTTAATAGGGTGCTGAGAGTCTGAAATTTCATAGCCCGTGATATAGAGGCCAGATTAGGAGATTGAATTGTTTCACAATCTGGGCCTCTATGAAAAACTCAGTGTGGGGTGAGGAACAGACTCTGCTGTTTTACCAGGTGGCCTGGTTGCTCCCCAGAATCAATAATGAGCAAGTGGGGAGATCCGGGGTGCAGCTCAAACATCCAACCAGGCTGGCCAGGGGCAGGCATCAGGCTGCCAGGGAATGGTGAGTGTGGCAGTGACATCACAAAGGCCTTAGGCAGGAACTCAGCCTATTGGGCAAAGATGATGAGGCGTCTGTGACCTCACAGAGCTCCCTTGACAACAGCCAGGCAGGACAGGGATGCAGGGCAGGGGGAACCTCAGAGACCCCCTGTAGCCTTGCTGCAGCAAGTCTCCATCTCGCGGTTCTCTCAGAGGACCAAGAGACGGTTGTTGTGGAGGACATTCTGAGGAATTTTTTTTCATATCGGTGTGGATTTTTTTGAAAGAAATCGTCATCTGTGTAGAAGGTAAGAAAAAATATAGGCTCTAAGGACAAGATAGGGGACTCTGTCCTAGCAGATTCTCAAGTAGAGGTATAGAGGTTCGATATCTCTGTACTGGGCACTGGTGCAACCACTCCTGGAATATTGTGTCCATTTCTGGTGTCCACAATTTGAGACAGATGCTGATAAATCAGAGAGGGTTCACAGAAGAGCCACAAGAATGATGAAAGGATTAGAAAACCTGCCCTGTGGTGACAGACTACAGGAGCTCAATCTAAGAGAAGGTTAAGCGGTGAGCCTATGGGAACAAATATTTACTAATGGGCTCTTCACTTTACCAGATAAAGGTTATGAGCAGACAATGGCTGGAAGTTGAAGCTAGACCAATACACACTGGAAAAAAGGCGAGCATTTTAAACATCAGAGTTTGGAGCAATTCACTGAGGCTTGTGCTGGATTTTCCACAACTTGCCTGTTTTAAAATCAAGATTGGGTGTTTTACTAAAAAATCTGCTCTAATTCCTATGGGAATTATTTTGAGGGATGTTCTATGGCCAAAGCAAAACAGAAAGTCAGACTGCAGTGGTTTCTTCTGGGCTTGGAATTTATGAATCTGTGACTCGCTGGGGGTGTTTGGAATTTGATCATTTTACTTCCCTCTTCCTCCTTCCCTCTTGTCCCTTACATTGGTGTTGTAAGCTGAAGGGCATTGTGACTTTAGAGCAGTGGTTCCTAAACTGAGGTTCATGAACCCCTGGGGGTTCGCGAAATGTTACAGGGGGTTCTCGGGAAAAAATTCCCTAATGGCCGACAGAGCTGCCCCTAGGGACCCCAGGCACCATGGGGCCAGCAGCCCAGAGCCCCTGGACTTCCAAGAGGTAAGCAGATCAAAGCAAGCATATCTATCACACTGAAGAGATTTAAATTTCAAGACTCCTTATAAGAAATGGAAAGGGAGGTAGATATTTTTGGCTGTTTTTAAAATGAAATAGGCAGCTAGGATTGTTTTTACAATTATTATGAAGAACAAGTTTAAACTTTGTTGTAATGTGTGTTGTTTGCCTGGACTGCTCAAGACCTGAATGCTTGTGTAGGAGGAACTCTTTAAGTTGGCTTCTTAAATACCTTTATGCTTGTTTCACATCTGATACTCCTTGATGAAACATAGGAGCCTTGTCTTATAACAGGCTTATTCCAAGTGATACAAGCTACGAAAGTGAGATCTTGGAAGAGTGTTGCCGTTTTCATAATGTAATAAGAATACTGTAATGATAAATAATAATTAATAATGAATAGTGTGTAATAAGCATGTCATAAAAACAAATTGTGTATTTCCAAGATCACTTCTTTTCTAATTTATACTCAGGTAAAGTTGAAAATCCCTGGAAATATTCATTTTTGGGAGGGGGTTCATGAGACTTGACATTTTAGTGAAAGGGGTCCACAGGCTGTTAAAGTTTGGGAACCACTGCTTTAGAGTGAATTCAGACAGTCAGAGCTAACTCTCCACAGGTGATTTGCATAAGTCAGTAAATGAGCCTGCAGGTTTCCGTGGGAGCGATGCCCAAGGCAGGCCGCAGGCTTCGGGTTGATGCTCAGGGTTAGTGGAGTCAGTGAGTGACAGGGGGGCTGAGTTACCTCTGGGGTCACAGTGTTACTGCTCGGGTTCCTCTGCCTGCTGCACCGCCTGGGCAGGGATGGTCAAGGGGAAGGTTTTGTAGATTTGAAACGTATAAACCAGGAAGCGCAGAAGACTTAGACTTATTTGGCAGTAAAATGGAGGTTTTGTGGCAATATCCTGTGCAATTAATACTGGTTCAGGGACGGAGACAGCATTCCTGCCCCCCTACCACCTCTTAGCTGGGCCTACATAAAAGAGACTAACTAGAGTTTTGGACACTTGTTTGTTTAAGACTGAGCAAATAAGGTGCAACAAATTACTGATATGATGAATTCTGCTGCCTCCTCTCCTTTAAGAGAATATGAGCAGTTTATGATTCTCTCAAATGAAGTAGTTCTTCTAAAATCAAGGGGAATACCAATCAATGGCTTTTTCAGAACCAAAACCCCCCCAAAGAGATTTTTTTTTTAAATTTAAACTGGATTTTTTAAATTTAAATTTAAAAAGGTTTTTTTTTAAACAAACCTATCAAGTATAAAATTTGAAACGATGACAAGCTATGTTAAGGCCTATAGTTGCTCTAGCCTAGGAAAGTCATTTAAATAAATACATCGATGAAGAAGTCCATGTTTGCTGCCAAGTTTCAGAGGAAGTCAAAGCACTGAACTGTTGGAAGTCATGGCCTAAGCACCTGGGGGTGCAGAAGTTGTTGAAATACTCAGCCAGATTTCGGCAGCAATAGCCTCTTCTGCAGGTGCAAAAAGACTATTTTCTTCATTTCAGTTGATGCAGCTACTTCATTCCAATTTAAGAAACTGATTGGGAGTTGAAAAAGAATGAAGGCTTCTTTTCCTCTTGTAATATATGAATAAACGCTAGAGAGGAGGAGATGTGAGCTACTACCTCTAAAATCTGGAAGGAGGTTTATGACCAGGAACAATCAGCTCAATGCACGAACTAGAGATACTTCTTTACCTCAGTGTGTTTGAAATGAAAACAAATGTTTCAGTTAACCTTTTTGTTCTTATGTATCCTGCAAAACCAGCATGTTTTAATGGTTACCTATTCATAGAATCCTAGAAGACTAGGGCTGGAACAGACCTCAGGAGGTCTCTAGTCCAACCCCCTGGCTCAAAGCAGGACCAACCCCAACTTAATCATCCCAGCCAGGGCTTTGTCAAGCTGACCTTTAAAAACTTGTAAGGATGGAGATTCTACCACCTCCCTAGGTAACCCATTCCTGTGCTTCACCACCCTCCTAGTGAAAAAGTTTTTCCTAATATCCAACCTAGACCTCCCCCACTGCAACTTGAGACCATTGCTCCTTGTTCTGTCATCGGCCACCACTTAGAATTTCATGAGAATCAATCTTTCATTAGGAAAATCACTCAAAAATACAAATACAAATCATTTGGAATGAAATCAATCCACCTTGATCTTTAGTGTCTGGGGGTGTGGGCCTCTGAGGCTAGACTGAGACCCTCATTGGCTAGAACCAGCCAGGGAGCCAGTAACAAATTCCAGTCCTGTTAGCATCCAAGCCTCCATAATCCAAGGAATACCTGACAGCTGCGGGAGACAGAGGGGTGCTGAGAAGGTCTAACTCATGATTGCCAACACAGAGATGTGTTATTGGCTTTGGATGGGGGACAAGTAGCAAATGCGTCAGTCACTACAACAGGTCACCCTCGGAGCCAGGGAGACTAGCACTTCCCAGCTCTGGAAGGGAGTGTTCCTCTAGCGGTTAGTGCGGGAGCATGGACAAAGGACTCCTGGGCTCCATCCTCGGCTCTATCCCTGACTCCCAGTGCAACCCTAAGGCAGTGGCTTTTCCTGCCAAGGCCTCTGTTTCCAACAGTGGGGCTGGAGACACTCCCCTAGAGCCCTTGGGCCCTCACATTTCAGGAATGAGCGTGAGATACTAGGAGACCTTGAGATGGGAGGTGTCCTTCTGTTCGTCGGTCAGTGTTGTGAATCCCTGGCTGCTCGCCTGAGTTTATCCATCCCCTGGCAATAAAACATTGTCTTGTTTTCACAGTCACTTTCGATCTCCCCACTTCTATCCCCTGCCCTGCTGGCAGGGGATTCTGCAGCACCCCTTCTAGGCCACCTGGGTGCAGAGGATCGAGGAGGAGGGTAAAGGAAGGACCAACAGCAAGCATCTGCCATCCAGCTCCATCCCATCTAGAGTAAGTAAGTGGAGTTCTCCAGAGCCATCCCCAGTGTGGTGGAAATATCCCACCAATAGGGCTCCCAGCCCGTCCCTGGGCAGAGTTTGTTCCCCAGGATGAGGGTTCCTGTGCCCTGGGGTGGGATGTGTGGGGAGGAGGAATTGCCTCAGCGGAGGGGAGGTGGGCAGGGGAGCAGGCAGGCCCCATTAATGAGAGGCTGCCTTGAACCCAGACTCACGGCTGCTCCCCACTCAGTTCCAGGATGGAGCGGCTGAGGCAGATGCTCAGGAGGAAGGCCAGGCAGGTGGCTCCAGAGCCAGAGGGAAAGAACATCCGTCTTTCTGAGGAGGAGAGCGGCCCCTCTGGCCCCACGGGCGGGGAAGAGGCTGGTGGCCAGCATAAACAGAGGAGCTGCCTGGCATGCTGCAGGAAGTGGATGACACCAGCTCCCCTAGCTGACCCTGAGGCACCTTCTGGGCCCAAATGGAGGTGGCCCCGGGTACAGCTACGGAGGAGGGAGCCAGGAGAGGGCAGGAGCCGGGCAAGGCAGCTCTGGGGCTTCCTTCACAGGAAGCCAAGGAGCCAGGAGCTGCACCCCAGGGCCCAGCAGGAGCCACCCACCACCCTGGCAACTGTGGAGCCCTGCGCCAGCCCCACCCTGGCCCCTGAGGAGCCCCCCGCCAGCCCCACCCTGGCCCCTGAGGAGCCCTGCACCAGCCCCACCCTGGTCCCTGAGGAGCCCCCCGCCAGCCAGGAGGAGGAGCTGAGCGACTCTGGGACCAACACCAGCAGCTTCTCGTACTCCCGAGGGGCCAGCAGCTCCTCTGAATGGTCTGACAGGCGTGGGGATGAATGCTCCCTCTTTGCAGGTGAGGGGAGACCCAGGGGAAAGGGAGGAGGACTGGGGCGGTGGGGGACTAGTAACCCCCTGTGCCCATCGGCTCGCAAAGGTGCCGGGACTGACCCATGTGAGCCCCACTAACACTAGTGGGGGGGGGGCACAGCCACACTCCGCGGCAGGGGATGCTGGGTGGAGTTGGGGATCTCCAGCCTTCCCTGATCATGTTGGCGGGGGGGGGGATGACTGCCACGGGGCCCTGAGGCTCATGGGGCTGAGGGCGTCTCTCGCAGGGGCAGGGTGGGGCCCGCGCTGCCATGGGGCTTCTTACAGAGAAGGGGGAAACATGGAGCCTTCTCTGTCCACTGCATCCCCCCAGCAGCAGAAGGGATTATACTTTCTCCTTCCCTCCCTGGTGCAGAGTCCCCCAGTGCCCATGAGGATGAGAAAGAGGAAGAGGAGGAAGATGTGTCCCTGGAACAAGACATCATCACAGAGATCCAGGAGTATCTCCAGGGCAGAGATAAGGTACAAAAATCCCCCAGCTGCACTGCCACCGAGTCCGTCGTGCCCCTTGTTCCATCTCCACCCAGGCAGGGGGGTTTTGTCCAAGAGAATCCCTCACCCCCAATGGGGGGACACGTCTCCTCTGTTCTCTGGCACCCCAAAGTGGGGACATTTGTCCCACACAGGCCAAGGTTTCCGCTCCCCGCAGACACTGTCCAAGTTACAACCCCGGTCTGTGCCGGGCAACACTGGTTTCAGGAAGGGGCGGCTTTCCCTGTCCAACCCCATGGAGGTCCTGAGCCCTGGAGTTGGTTTGGGTTGGGCGGGGAGGTCCCTATGTAACAGGCTCTCTCTCTCTCCCCCCACCCCACTCCTAGCTGATGGGGAACAGGGCCCATCAGCTCCGCTTCCTCGACGCTGTGCTGAGTCTGTGTGTCTTGGCACAGCAGCAGGGGTGGGACACCCTGGAGCCCTATATTTCCAAAGCGGCCCTTGTGGAGAGCATTGCGGTGAGTGGGACCCCGTGCCCGGCCCCTGGGGCTAGGGAGCCAGACATGGGAGGAAGCGTTAGTTGGGTTGGAGGGGGAAGCAGAGGACAGGGGTTCCTGGGGTGAGGGCTGGGGAGCAGGGAAGGGGATAATTGTGACACTGATCAGGAGCTGGCAGTGGGGAATTGTAAGCCCGGAGGGGAAAGGAGGGGAGGGGAGGGGGGAATTGGGTGGGAGAGGGAGAAGGAAGTTTGATGGATGGGAGGAATGGGGGGGCCCAGCTGGTTGGGGGTGGGGGTGACACTGGCTGTTTCTGCAGAGCACTTTGGCCTCCACCCTGGGAAGTGCCTCTGGGTCTGCGAGGCCTGGTCTCACACATGGTTTTGTTTCCTTGGGGTCTCCCAGGAGCTGATTGAAATTCTCCCTGAGGTGTCAGAGCCGAGCTCCATCATTTCCAGCTCCATGGACGTGGTTTGCAGCCTCAGGTATCAGGACCCTCCCGTCCAGCTGCCCTAACCCTGGTGCTGATCGGGCCCAGAGCTGGGAGTCACAGATCCTCCTCCGCCTAGGTTACCCCCAGCTGTGGCTGTTCCCATCCCCCAGCAGAGGAGGCGGGAACGTCCCCTCTTTCCTGGCTGGGGGGTGGATTTCACTCCAGGAACGTTACAGTGGCCGTGGGGAGGGGATCACTGTGGGGGAGGGGGTGATGTCCATGCCAGTGCCAGCACCACGCTGGTGTTGCAAAGTGTACGACAGGCTCCTCTCTTCTGCCAGCAAACTGAAGCCACCACTGTCCCTGGAGCTGGAATCTCGCCTCCTGAGCGCGCTCCTCCACCAGATCTACACCATGGGCACTGGGAACGACACCCCCCACTTCCAGGTAGGTCCTGATCCTACTTCTCTGTCCCCGGAGCAGGAGCAGGCTCTGGTCCCTGCTCCCTCGCTTTGATAGAGCTGCTGAGAATAGGGGAGGGGTGAGCAGAGCTGGGAACAGGCCCGCAAGAAACTGGCAGTGGGGGCCCCTTCCCTCCAGAGAGGATTGCATTACCCCTCCGTGGCTGATCCCAGCCTTCCCTCCTCTCCTCATTCTGTGCTCTGCTGCCTGGACTCTCCCGGGGATCCTACTTCCCACCCACTGCAGTTTGGCTGTTCCATAGTCTGCTGGGTACCAGGCCCTGTGCAGAGAACTGCTAAGAGCAAGGATTGAAGAGGCAGCAGGCATCCGGCCATGAACTTTTGCTTAGTCTCTCTGGAGTGATGTGAATGGGAGAGGCCAGGATGTGCCTTTTGAGTCTTGCCAGGGCTCCTAGAGAATCCTCCTAATTGTCCCCTGACTGGTGTGGCCCCATGTCCCTTGACTGGCGGGTGCTCCCTCCTCTTGCAGGCTCTCCACAAGAGCTTTTTGCAGAGCCTGGACAGCATGCTCAGGGGCCTGCTGAGCGAGACCCCCAGCTTGGAGAAGCTGCAGCACCTCTTGGAGGTGAGTAGAATGGGACGGTTTGGGGTGGAATTGCCCCTGAACCCTGTGGGAGGGCAGCAAACGAGATATTAGAAGAGCCACATTTCCATTGTGTCCTTCCAGCTTGGACCCAGCCGGCCACACTTTCCCAGAGCTGCCAGTGCAGGGGGAAGGAGCTGGGACTGTCAGCCAGCGCTCTGCCCGATTGCATTAAGCACTAACAGTGAGCAGCAGGCCTGGCTGGGGACTGAGAGACTGAAACCCCTGTGAGATGCAGGACATGGGCCTCTGAGAAAAGTCACTGGCTCCTCTCTAGGGAGACCCTGAGATACAGGAGGAGCCTCAGGGAATCAGCTCTTCTGTCCTAGGGACACTGCAGTTCCCGGAGGGATTGTCCTCACGGCCGTTCCATCCATCCTACCAAGGCCCTTGCAGCTGGGGTCTGGGGTCCAGGGCATGTGCCTTGATCCTGACGTGCTGTTCATGGATCAGGGGTTCAGGGCAAACGGACCAGCCCTAAGACTGACCATTGTCCCAGCCTGGAGAGACGATGAGCTTGTGCTCAGCAAGACGTGGGCAGTGTCATGGACCCCCTTTTCAAGCTCTGCGACCAGGGGTCAGCTGTTCCACCCTGAGCGCAAGGTGTAAGCCCCATGGGGACCGGGAGAGGCTCGTTTGTAGAGCATGTACGCCTGCCCACTGACCCTCCCCTGCCTCCTTCTCCCGCAGCACATCCATGTCTGGATCCCATCAAAAAGGGCCCTGGAGAGAGCTAGGGCCATACAGAGCAGCGCTGCCCTGCTCGAATTCGCCACCTCCCTGCCTGGATTTGACGTAAGTGACCTTTGACCCCAGCATCCTGCAGAGTCAGGGCTTGAGTCAAGTTCCTCATCCCATGGCTAATTGGTCCCCCTGGGTCCGCAAGGGACTGCGTTCCATAGGCCACGGGCTGGCAGATTTGTGCCTGGCCTCAGGGCCCTTGTTATTCTGGAGCAGCTAGGCAGTAAGTGCTCATAGAGGGCCTTTGCCCTGGTCCCTTTGCTCCAAGCTCCCATGGGGGCAGAGAGCTCTCGCTCCTCTCGCCCAGCGCCTCCTACAGAGGGGTGGGAGCAGAGCTCTGGCCCAGGGGCGCTGGAGAGCTGAAGGGAGAAGGTTGATGGATTCCCCTCTCCTCCTCCTTCCACCAGACCTCCTCCGACTTCTCCATGGCAGGCGACTTTGTGCTGCAGCTGGGTCTCCATGTAGCCCACCCAGCCGAGGACATCAGCCGGCAAGCCAGGGGTGGGATATATTGGCTGCACAGGCTCCTGGTGCAGAAGAGGGGTAAGAACCCAGCTGGGCAATGGGACCCCATGGAAACAAGCCTCTCGGAGACTAGCTCCAGCTGGCCATTGGGACGCCTAGAGGACTAAGGCCTCTCTGTTTAGACCCACTGTAGAAGGGCAGAGGAACCCCAATAGTAACAAGGCCCCTCCTTTGAGACTCCCTCTGCTGGGCAATGGGACCCTACAGAAAGAAGCCCCCTCCTCTGAGACCAATCCCACCTTAGATGATGACTCTTTCTCTTCCCCTCTCTCTGAATTAGGGAGATGAGTGTGAAAGTGCCAGGGAAATTGGCTGCTTTATTTCAGAGCCCGGCTCTGTCGCCAGCCCAGGGAAATAGCCCACCCACAGGGCAGCCAGCTCGTGAGGGGACAGGAACAGAGCTATTGAGAGACATGGAGGGAAAGAGCCCATCATGAGGGCAGGGGTAGGAGCAGAGACCACAGGGGAAGGACACAAAGCTTGTAGGATGTCACCAGTTGGGTAGTCAGGGCCAGATCCTGACTTCAGTGGGTGTGGGGGGTTCTCAGTATTAGACACCACCATTAACAGGCACCCACTCCCAGAGCACAATGACTCTAAGGGTCACATGATTACTGTGATGACTAAAACAAATCCCCCTTCTGGTACTAAACCGCCTGGTATGGACCCTGCGATTCCATTGGGCTGTGGATGCCACGAGGACCCTGGCCAGTGTGCACCCAGACGGAAACCGGCAGTGAAAGCGGAATGCCAAACCTCCCCAATGGGTGTGTCTTTCTCCCCCAGGGCTCAACATCACCGAGGGAAGAGAGCTGTGGTGCCGGGAAGGGCTCCAGGATACCGAGCGCCTGGGCTATAGAAACCTGGCCAGGGTGGGAGAGGTAAGGACTCTCTGCCGGTGCATTGCAGCAGCTCAGGTGTGGAGCTGTCTCCCCCTGCAGTGAGTGTGTCATGGACACAGGGCAAGAGCCTGCTACTTATTTGCAGCAGAGTATGTGAGGTTCCTGGGAATGTCAGTGGGGTGAGGCGTGGGAATGACCCAGATCTAAAAGACCCCTCACCTCTAGCGGGTGAGCTGCAGGAGATATCGCTGCTGGGAGCAGTAGAGTGTCTGGGTGAGCTGGTTTCAAAGTGCGGAGACCCATTTCCAGCATCTCATGGCACCTGGGTTGAATCCTGCTCCAGAAAGAGCTATTGGAGGCCTCAGTGCCTGCAGCCTCTTACTGAAGGGGGTTCTTTGGTCCATGGGACCCCAAAGGTTGGCTGCCCCAGGACTCTTCTCCACCTTGTGAGCCACCAGAGGGATTTGGAGCCTGGTTCTGAGCCATTGCAAGGGCTCTGATTCTGTTGGTTTTAGGTCTTTGGTGAGATATTCACGGAAGAGCAGAAAAAAAATTTTCTTCACGGGGCGCTGGAGGCCATACATCACCCCCTGCTCCATGTCAGCCAGGCTGGGCTGCTGCTCACCTACTCCATCATTGGGGAAGCCGGCAAGCTGCTAGATGACGAGGTAACCAAAGAGGGATCAACTGGGGAGGGAACCCCAGGGCCTTTCACCTCCAGGCCATTGACAGTCACTCCCATCCCATCCCCACGCGCTGACCTGGGAGCAAGGAGAGGATGAACCCAGGCAGGTGCCATTGGTAGGTGCCAGCTTGTCCCCTGAGCAGCTCAAAGCAGGGCAGACCCAGCTCTCCAGCAAGGCTATTTCCTAACAGGCATCACATCAACACGCCACGCTGCCATTGCTCATGCTAGGGGCTGCCAACTCCCCTAGCCACCTCTGTGAGCCTTTCATCCCCTCCGGGCCTCAAGCCGGTTCCTAGTGCTCTGGGATCATGTTATCTCAGCCCCCACCTGCTCTGGGAGAGCTGGAGAAGTCAGTCAGCGGAGGCTGCTTAAGTGCCCCATTCCCCAGAGCTACTGTCCATGGCATCATGTTAAGGATGGGGGATCCCTTGGGGAAAGGTGTCCACTTCCTCTCACCCCCCGGCACTACTGCCCAAAGCCTCCCAGCCCCGCAGCTGGAGGGGGCGAGGGCGGCTGAGGGGATTCTGGGGAGCGGAGCTGAATCCTCAGCTGTGTTGGGAGGTAGAACAGCTCTCGGGGGGACTGAGAGGACTGGGGGCAGGAGTTCATTCCCCAATGGTGGGAGAGGGGATGGGAGTCACTGGAGAAGAGACGAGATTTTGTCTCGGGGGTTGGGTGGGGGAATCCGTCCCTCAGACATGGGGGGTAGGGAGGAAATTTTGCTGGCTCCCGGTGCCGTTAATCCCCTTTGTTCTCATGGGTGTCCGAGTCTCTGATTGATCCTTGTTCCCTGGCAACAGGGGGACATTAGAACAAACGTGATGTACAGGCTCTTTGCTATCAGGAGATCTGGCCTGGTGCCCCAAGGACTGGAGGGGCAGTGCTCCACGTGGCAGCCTTGAAGACCCACCCCCCGCTTCACATGACTAGAAGCCCCCAGCCCCTGCCACAGGTACTGCTCTGTCTCACTGTGCCTGGGGGGGAAGGGCTGGGGGAAGCGGCCATAGAGCCCACAGCACTGAGAGAAAGCCAGGCCGAGCACCTCGCTCTCACCACCCTGCCCTGCCCCACCCCGACCCCTGGAGCTGGGGCCAGGCCAGATACTGGTTCGGAAGAATCAGGCTGTGGGGCTGGCCCAGAAATGAGAGCATCTGCAGAACCAGGGGTTATGCTCAATAGCCGTTGCAGTCTGGGAGGGGTGGCCTGACATGGAGCCCCTCCCCTGTCGTCTCTGCTCACACATTCCCATGGCCCGTGTCACCCCTGATGCAGCAAATGTCTGACCATCCCCCACCTCGGGCCCAATCCACTCACCTGGTATCTGAACCCTTCCCAGCCAGGAATGAAACTCGCCCCTAACAGTCTGGGGCAGGGAAGGATCCTCCCCATCTGGCAGGTGGGAACTGAGACGTAGAGGAAGGGCTGTGGGCCTGGTCACACAATCCTGGGTGGAGATCTGGGAAGTGGACTGGGTCCCAGCCTAGAGCCTTTCCCGCAGGGGCACTTTCACTTTCTGCCCTTTATTCTCCTCTCCAGCTAGGGGGTCTGTGAGTGTGAAATGAACAGGGAGGGTGATGGGGTCCTGGCATATAGCCTGGATGGGAGCTCCCCTTGGCTTGGACCCCAAGGTCAGAGACATCTTGGTCATCCTGCTGTCCTTCTTCTATTGCTAGGAAGGGAGTCCACCGATGAAGGGTCTTTCGGGCTCCAGTAAGCCATCCTCATTCCCTCCCGCATGTACCACCCTGCCCTGCCCTGCCCTCCGGTTTCCTCGCTGTTGCCTCTGGCTTGACTCTTGACTCAGGTCTCTGGCTATGACTTTGGTATGACCCTTCTTGGCTCCAGATTTTGGTTATGAACCCCGCCTCAGTATTTTCCTTGCCTTTCTCTAGCCTCGCTCCAGTCCCTCCACCCACCCGCTCCAGCATTGCCTCCTCCTCCTGATCTTCCCCAACCCGTCGGATTTTGACTACCTGGATTTGACCTTCGGCGTGTCTATGGACTTTGGCTTGAGAATGGACTTGGATGATCTTTGGTCTGACCACCCGGCTTCGACCTCTGGCCTGGACTTGGACACTGGCTCTGGTTCTGCTTCTGTTTTGTTGATAGACTCTGATCTCAGTTTTGATCCTGGTGTGTCTAGCATCACTCTTAGCCAAGTGCCATCCATGTGCAAAAGGGGACCCATCACACCAGGTGTGAACCATGGCCTCACTACATGAGCCTGGCCCGGTGCTGCCCCTCTTGGAGTTGTGCAATGG